>NW_026706279.1:0-229933 GCF_029867415.1 Vicia villosa
GAGTGCTGTGATTTCAAGCCCAAGTCCAACTAGAATTAGGTTATATATATATATATGTACATCTCTAGTTGAAAGATAAGGAGAACGATCATAATGTAGTCATTAGGGTTTGTTGTTTAAGTGAACCACCCAGGTTGTGGGATGGTCACTGATTTGTGCCTCGAAGCCTGTAGGTAAGAGGTTTGTTTTATTCACTCAGAAGCTGTGAAGCAATGAGTGAAAATTGTGTTCTTGGAACTACGCTATTATGTATATTTAAGTTGTTGGTGATTAAGCCGTCGATGCAGTGGCTGAGTTGTTGACTGCTAGACATCGTTGCGATGATTGGGAGTGGAATGGAGATATTCCATATCTAGGGAGAACCTAGGTAGAAGGGTCATTGGGTAGTGATTAAGTGAGGAGTTGTAAACTGGGAGTTTAGCTCTGAATTGATACTGCTAATAGTGGACTTCATCCCTGGCTTGGTATGCCCCCAGAGTAGGTTGATTGAACCGAACTGGGTGAACAATTCTGTTGTGTTATTTATGTTTCTGCATTGTTTATTTGTAAGTTCAGTTTGGATGTCATAACATCGTGCATGACATCAGTGTGTGATCTAATGACTGTGCTAACACAGAATCTCTGCAAAGCAGATTTGTTTATGTTAACTGAACTGATATGTGATCCCAACACTTCCAGACTTCTGGATGTTAGAAGTAATAAAAAAATTGGGGGATCTGTATGTACTGCCTCAGCTAAGCTGATGACAGACCAGATGTCACAACATCGTATATGACATCTGGGGTCTGTCTTACCAGAATTTCAAAAATCCCTGGAAAGGGTCAGCCTCCAAAAAAACATGATAAAGTCAGTCTTTTAACAGACAAATTCACCAGCTAAGTCAAAATCCCTGGAAAAGGTTGGCTACCAAAGAAAAACAGTCTTTTAATAAATAAAACCTCTTCAGTAGAGTCAAAACCAACAAAAACAGTTAGCCACAACCTTGGGCTTCATACAAGGCACCCAAACAATAAAACTCCCCTGTCAAGAGTCAGCCTCAACCTTGGGCATTGTACAAGGCAGATAATAGAGTCTCCCCAGTGAGTCCTTCATCACTCAGTAGCCACAACCTTGGGCTTTGTACAAGGCAGATAAACCATATCTTTCATGTGTCAAAGATTCCTAACACTTAGGATCTTTCCCCATATAGTCATCCATACTTAATTCATTTAAGAGTCCGCCACAACCTTGGGCTTTGTACAAGGCAGAAAATAATGTTTTCCCCCTAAGTAGAGTCAGCCTCAATTCTGGGCTTTGTACAGAACACAAAAATACCCTGTAATTAATCCCCAGTGGAGTCATCTCCCAGAGTCAATAATATTAATTAATCAATCAAAAAAAGCCTCAAGCTTGGGCCTCATACAAGCCAGCTAAAGTCAAATCTTTTATACAGTAGATAGACATAGCTTATCTCTATAGAGAGATATTTTTACTACTCTACCACATTCAAACAAACAAACATTTCAATTTCAATTTCAAATCAAAGTCTCCCATTTAGGACTCTGAAAGACATGCTCTGGCACATCCCCAGACTTGTACACTTTCCCTAATTTGGACGAGCATCTTTCTTTCATTTAAAAGGCATCTGACTGGCATACTTGCACACACACAAGTAAGGTCCCCCTCTTGAATGAAATGAATCCAGTTATTCTGTCACTCTTTCAAAATGTTTGTGGTAGAATAGTACTAATACCTCTCTGTAGGGATAATTTCATGTCTCTTTACTATAAACAGAGATTTAATTCAAAGCTTCAACCTTGAGCTTCAAGCAAGGCACCAAAAAATCATTAATTTCCCTAGTTAGTTCCCCGAACTACATTAAGCTCTGACTTCCACTAGGGATATGTAGGCATGAGGTTCACAAGGAATCTCAGCGAGCTAATAAAATACCAAAAATAGTCAGTCTGTCTATCTGTCTGTCTCTTCAAATCAATTCAATTCTCTCTCCTAACACAAAGGAGAAACTTTCCCAATCATTAGCAGCAAACACAATCACAATGACACAGAGAAGGTTCCTGTAGAGTACTACAGATATGTAGGGTGTTTAAACACTTCCCTATGTATAACCGACTTCCCGGACTCCAGAATTTCTAGTCTAGGTGAAATCCCCACACTTAGCAAACTCCTAGGGTTTAGTTGAGATCTTTTTTTCCCTTTCCTACTCGTAGGACCAATAAGAAAGTTCGTGTGATATCGTAGGAAGAACTGAAATAAAATTCATCCCACCACGGGCGCATTCTCCTTCCAAATTTCGCGTGAAGGGTTTAGCGTGCCGTCCTCCCAAGTGAAACGGGGAGGTAAAAGAAAACGACACCACACTCGCACGGGCCCTACCCCGCTGCCTACGTATCCTTTTCAGGAATCAGAGTTACCGTAGCTCGGCTAAAGATTTTCTGTTTGTTTTTGTGTTTTTTAGTTGGGCGGCGTTAACGTTCGCGCTCTTGCATAAGGGATCGCCTACGATGCGTACGAGCGGAAATAACGGTGCCCTTGGGTGCCAACCAGGCAAAAGAAAAAGAAATGATTGGTTTGTGTCTTTTAGGGTAATTCCATGATGACGAGAACCCACTACAAGGTCTCGCATCACTTCCTTACTTTTGTTTTAAGTCTGAACATTTATTAGGTGTTTTGAAGTGTTTTTGTTTAGGTGTCTTTTAAGGGAAATTAATTTGTGACTTGAATCATGCCATAAAAAGAGTTTTTTTGAATATTTAGAGAATGCACATCGAGGCCTACGCCACAATCGTTTCTCTAAATGAAATACAGTTTTTGCATAATTAGAGAATGCACATCGAGGCCTACGCCACAATCGTTTCTCTAAATAGCGGTTAAGAAATACACCGAGGCCTACGCCTCAATCATTTCTCTTCCGCTAAGCGGGAAAGAACATACATCGGGGCCTACGCCCCAATCATTTCTTTCACACTAAAAAAAAGGCATTAGCATGATTCGCGTCGTCCTTTATTAATGTTTTAAAAGTTGAAAAGGAAAAGAAGGGAAACTAGCCTAAAATGATCAACTAGCCTAATGTTACGGATTACGGGTCCTAAATCTATGGGAATATACAAGTGAAGTTACAAGCAAAATTACAAGTAAGCATGATACAATATTGGTACAAAAATGACTAAAAGCATGACTTGAAAATAGTACAAAATGATTCACAATATAATACAAAATTAGTACAAAAACGTGAGACGAAACAAGTCAAAATATGGCACGAAATGGATTAAAGGACTATTTATTTTCTATGATTTTTTATGAAGAAAAAGAATGCTAACTAAGCCAAAAAGAAGAATTAGCCTAACTAATATTTTTTATGTACATTTTTTTTTATGTGACAAAATTGTGCATCAAAGTCTAAAAATGATAGAAAAATTAGTTTTTATTTATTTAAAAAGAAATGGTAAAAAACTAATTAAAACATGAATTCAATCAAATAATATAGATGGCCTCAGGGGGTGTAAGACTGAAATGGAGGTGTAAAAAGCAAGAATGAGGCGCAGGGCCCAAAGAAGTGGCCCCATACATGTTTTTTATTACAATCATTCTGCACAAAAAACAAGATGATACCCGGGCCATAGGGGGTGTGAAATTGAATCCGGCCCAAGGAATTGTTGGTTTCAGATTTCATTATTGATCCATTTAATTATTATCAGTATTCATAAAAAACAAATTAATTATAATAAAAGAAGTAAAAAAATAAAAGAAGCAAAATTGGATTGGGATTAGGGTTACAAACATTGGGGCGATTCGGCTTCTTCGTGAAGCTTCCTTCTCCTCACGCTCAGGCAACGCGGCGGCCGAAGATGATGCCGGAAAGATTGCTTCGGCTTCGAACCTCTCGCGCCACCGTCTCGATCTTTCGACCTCTTCTTGTCTCCGTCTCTCTTGTGTTTGTTCTCAAGATCTCTTCTCCGATCAATTCTCAACTCCGATGAACGAATCCGCCGTGATTTTCACCTTCGATCTCGTCCTCTCCTCTCCTACCTCCGCCATGAACGAAACAACTGCAAATCGGCTTCATACCTCATCTTAACCTCGAAACAATTCAATCAATTGGAGACGCTCCGGTGGTACTACGACGGCGACGGTAACACAGAGAAAACCAGAATATTCTTCACGGATTCAGGTGTATATCGTTCTCGATTCACTCTATTTTCCTTGCCTTCTCTGAGTTGTTGTTCGCGATGATATTGATCGTTGCTACATTGATGATGATTAAAGATCGTGATGTTGTTGTTGGATGTTGCAGAAAGGGAGGATGTGCGATTGGTGATGAATCGATGAAGGTTTTGTGAAGCTTTTTCTGAGTTTTTTCCAGGTTGAAGATTGGAGAGATGAAGAGAATTTTTTGAGATTGAATCTTGGAAACGTGAAGAAGATGAATGGGGATGATGATGATTGATGATGATGATTGAATCGTGGAGGTGAAGAGAGTGAGTAATGAAGGTTCAGAGAGATTGTTGTGAGAAGATGAATGATGTGTGAAGTGGTGAAGTGAAGAATCAAGTATGTTGAAGAGAGAGAAGAGATTGCAAGTTATGAAAATGGTGGAGGGAACTGATTCTGAAGAAGGAGCTCAAGTTATATAGAGGTTGATCCTCAAGGTTAGTTTTTGGACTCTTCTCCTGAATTTCTGTTAACCGATTCTGTTATGACCTGTTCCCTTTTCTTCTCTGAATTCTGTTGGTGAACTGTTATACAATTCTGTTAGGGTTAGTTGAAATTCGGTTAGGAATTAGTTAGGTGCTGTTGGGGTAGTTGTGGCTTGGAAAGGTTGTTAGGATTGTAGAAAGTTTGAAGTGAAGTTGAATTTGCAGTGTGGGATTCTGTTTTGGATTGTTAGCTGCAGTGAATATGAGGTTAGTTTGGATAGTTAGTTATGGACTGAAAATTGAATATTGGTTTTTTTTTGGTGATTGAATTGAATGCAGGGCCGCTTTAATATGTATGGTATATGTTGTGAATGGATGTTGGTTTTGATTATGCAGGACAGGATTGTGGGTTTTATTTGCGCTTCTGTTCATGACTGCAGAATTGGTAGGAATAGTGCAACAATTAACTTGCAGCGGATTCACTGGTGAGGATGGGCAGAAGATGATGTATGAAAACTTGAAGGGACATGCTCATGGATCATGAAGAATCAAAACTTGTTCTAGCAACATTAGCACTAATGGAAGATGAGAAACACGATGAAGCTGAGAATGCGTGGATATTGAAGAGAGCTATATGTTTTTGTAACTTTATTTTTTTTGTGTAATCTTTTCCAAATGTGAAATATAATTAGATATGTGATGTTGTAGTGACCTGTCTGGTGCCCATACATGTACTAGGAACTCATGATGAAATACAATGGTGAGCAATGCCCTTGCAAAGATTGTTTGAATTCTGTCCCGTGTAATTATCTATGAAATAATAGTCTGGGCTAATGGCTTAACTTGTAATGCTTTGGCTTGTAATGACTTATTCCGAGTGGGGCCCTTTTTCGCCATTTCCAAATTTGCATCTTGATTGGATAGACTACAAGATATGATGAGAAATAACTGAAAACCACGTCATGGAATTTTAGTCAAAAATCAACTTTCGAAGTTTGACTTTGACTAAAAATCAAAGCTTGAATTATTGCCTTCCAATTTGAAATGATTCTCAAGACACTTTGTCTCCCCTCAAGCTCTTGTACAAAATTCAACGGATATGATTTGTAGCATAAGTGGCCAAGCAAACTAATCTCAGATTACATGATAAGACCCCGATGAACTCATAATATGTCGAGATAGCCCATGTAGTGATCATAACAAAATCTTGCAATCCACTTGTAAACCCAAGCATCGAGGCTTAAGAGACCTATCCCTCAGTCATGTACCAGACATCATTCTGCTCTTGATGAAAAGATAAATAAGTCTTTGTTCTAAGACTCATGTGAGACCCCAATTTGTTATGTGACCCTTGATCCCATGCTTTTAGATGCTTTATGATGCATGAGTTATGTTAGTGCCTTAATGGAGATATGCATGTGAAATGGAAAGCATAATTCAGTTAGAATTAAAGGGGTAGGACAAATTTGGGGTATGACAATGATGAACACGTGTCTCTACGGTCAGTACGAAGCGTGCAGTTGAAAAGACGCCGACCTAGGTAACTGTTTTAAATCATTTCTTTTACCACGATCTCTCTCCTCACGTCACTCGTCATTTAATGAAAATGATTTCTTTTGATTCTGAAACTATTCATTTTGTTTATTTATTCTTTTTCATTTTCTATTTTATATTCGTCTCCTTATATTCTTTTCAAATCATATCATACATCTTTTTCGCTCCCTTGTCTCTCTTTCTTCTTGCATTCTCTCGTTTGAAAAGTTCTTAGCCGTTTTCTAAAACCCTAATCAAAAACCCAGTTCTCTTCTCCTGTTCGTTTTTGTTCATTCTGCATCCATGGCTGCCTTCTCATCCCAAAATGTTGGTACATCTGTTCCTCACCATCTCCAAGAAGAAATTTTGCAACTTACTCCTGTTGTTGCATGCTCTATTCCCAAGGACAAATTAGAAGTTATATGTGAACTCATTGTTGATTTCGACAACCTTGAAGAACATGGATTTCATCTTAAAGAAGACATCATCTTTCAAGGATGGACCTTGTTGTTCGCTGAGTTCGTTGGCCCAGTTTATCCGGATCTTGTCAAGGAATTCTGGGCACATGCTGTGGTTGCTCCAAAATCAATACTTTCTTTCGTCCATGGAAAGTTTGTTGTTATTACTGAAAACATCCTAAGAGTGATGTTTGATCTGAAAAACCCTGAAGGGGCTTTTGAGATTGATAAAAGGGCAGTTTGGGAAGATGTTCTATCCACTCTCTATCCAAATGTCAAGAAAACAAAACACGTCAAGGATTTGAGAGATATCTACAAAATCTGGACAAAGATCATTCTTGGGTGTTTCTACCATAGGAAAGCAACACATGCTTCGGATTTCATCAGTAATGAGCAAAAGTATATTCTTTATTGCATTGCCACTGGGAAGAAGGTTGATGCGATCTACATCATCTTCAACCACTTGTGGAAAGCAGTAAAGGATTCCAGAAACGCTTTCAGAGAAAAAGGTGGAACAATCATTCCTTTTGGAAGGATTATTTCAAATCTTTTAGTGCATTCAAAGATTGTTGAAAGCTTGGAATCTGAAGGTATTGTGAAAGACCTTGCTGTCACATCTGGGGCTTGTCTGAATGCATTCACTTTGAAGAAGATGAAAGTAATTAAGACTATCAGTAAGACTCCTCAACCTCTTACTGATACAAGAATCAGAAGAGCACCTGTTCTTGCTGAGTTTGAAACCTTCTTCAACTGTGAGGTACCTGTAGTCAAAACTAGGTATCTGTTATCACAAGAAGAAAATAAATATCTCAAAAATCAAGAGAAGGGTGCTCCAATGAAAATAAATAAGAAGAAGGAAGAAAGGACTAAAAGAAAGCATGATTATCCTTCTGCTGTCTCTAAGAAACAAGATGTTTCTAAAGAGGTCATTGCAAAGGTTGCTAAGTCTGTCTCTGATGAGTTTGAGAAGAAAGGGAAAGAAGCTGTTGAGAAGAAGAAAACAAGAAAAAGGAAGATGATTCTTCAAGAGTCTGATGAAGAAAATGTCTCTCAAGAGGCTGAGAATCAACCAGAAGTTCTGGCATATGTCAGAAGGAAAGAAATCGCTAGCGGCAAAGCAAAGATTATTGAAGAGCCGAAGAGTAAGAAGCAGAAGAAGACTGAGGATGTGGCCAAAGCTTTTCTGAGAGGTTCCAAAGGTATATGCATTTCTGAACCTGATTCTGTTCCTGCTGTTCGTTCAGAAGTTGCACCAATAGAGGTTGTCCCTACACCTGAACCAGAAAAAGCCACATCAGAATCACCTGTCTTTGTCCATGTTCTTACACCTCCATCTTCTCCTATAACCATTCCTTCCTCTCCACCTACAATAAATCCTGTTCTGGATATACCACCCCTTCAAACTCTCTTTCCATCTCAACCTTCTCTCAACGCCACCCTTGAACATACTCCCTCCACCTCTCAAAACAATCTTTGTGATTCTCCTCTTCCAACCTCTGCATCACATGAGCAGCTGCTCCGTGATTGCAACTACACTCCCAAGCCTCGTCCTGAAGCTGAAGTGGTAGTGTTAGATTCTGATACTGAAGCAGAATCTTCTTATAGGTTGGATAGAGAACCTCATCCGTACTTCACTTCCAACCCTGCCTTTTCAAAAACCCAAATAAAATTCCGCCCTGTATATCCTATTGGTGTAGTTTTTGAAAACATAAAGAGGAATCTCAGAAGTATCTTTGATACTCTCAGAATTGCTGAAAGTTCTGGATTGAATGATGTTGCTATGCGGAACTTCTGGAGGATCTTTCGCAGAGAATCAGATGCTCTGTTTTTAGAACTTCAGGAAGCCTGTGTAGCTGCTGCCCCACGGCCTCGTGGAATTCTGAGGAATTATGAAGACTTCTGGTTTGCTAGTCTCAAAGGAAGACATCTGTTGGAAGAGAAGGCCTTCTTGGATGAGATGGAACAATTAAGACTGGCTGCTGAAATGGAAGCAAATCCATGCAGGGATATTGTTATCTTTATTCCTGATTATCCTGTTCTGCTCGGAGACTTCAAGACTCTCTTTGACTATCTGAGGGAAAACCCTTCGGAGAAAGACCCAAGCTTGGTCATTCCAGAAGTTGTTGACCCACCAGAAGTTGAAGGTCCTTCTGCTCCCAGGAATCTAGCTGCCATTCTTCAGGCACTTGAGAATGGAGACTCGGAAATTCCTGCTGCAGAATATGGAGATGCTTCCATGCAAGAAGCAGATGCTGAAGATCATGTTGCTGAATCAGATCCTGTTGAGGACATCCCTGCAAATGATCTATCCATGGAAGCTATAGATCAAGTTGCTATTCCTGTGGTTGAAAGCATTGAAGCTTCTTCTGATGAATCTTCTCGTCTTGCAAGGACTCTAGAAGAAATTCAGAAGAGACAGGATGAGCAAAGCTCACTCAATGCTGAGTATAGAGCTTTCATGGTGAGGCAAGATGGACACAACAATGAGGTTCAAGAGATGCTGGCCAAGATCTTGTCAAGGCTAGGGCCATCTTAGATTGAGTCTGTGTTGTTTCTTTCTTTTCGTTGCATCTGTCTTTGTGCATCTGATCTTACTTATCTTCATGTACTTCTGTACCTGCTGTTTGAACTTCAATGAAATCATTTGCCTCTGAATCTTTTTTGTTTTTTGATGATATGACAAAAAGGGGGAGAAATATGTGATAAATGATTTGATTTAATCAGTTGCTTTTACTAACAAGAACTGCAAGTTCTATATGGTTTAAGTGTTTTGCAGGTATAAAGAAGTGAAGAGAATCTTCAAAGCAAACACAAGAAGCAAAACCATAAGAAGTGTTATTCTGTAAAAAGAATAAACTCATGGAAACTGAAGCAAGCCGAGTGCTGTCAAGCTTCAGAAATCAGAAGCAAGAAAGAAGAATGAATCAGAAGCACTGATAATAGAATTTGATCCATATTTGTCTATTTGCTTTGACAAAATTCTATTTGCTCTGATACATTATTTTAGCCTATATGGCTCTGATACATATCATGTGTTCTCATATACATTTTATGTTCTGACTCGTTCATGCTGACTTTTGTCGTTTAGTTTTTATTCTGTAACATTTCAGGATGTAGAGATGCTCTGATGATGCTCTGGTACATTCAACAATGTTCTGATACAAATCTAGCATGAAGTGATGTTGGTAGAAATTCAAAGCTCTGAAGCTATCCGAGGGAAGCAGAAATCAGAAGCTGTGAATGTTCTAAAGATCCAGAAAACTCAAGTTCTGAAGCTGTCCTAAATGGAAGCAGAAATCAGAAGCTGTGAATGATCTGAAGATCAAAGAAATTCAAGTTCTGAAGCTGTCCTAAATGGAAGCAGAAATCAGAAGCTGTGAATGTTCTGAAGATCGAAGAAATTCAAGTTCTGAAGCTGTCCTAGATGGAAGCAGGAATCAGAAGCTGTGAGTGTTCTAGGGATCTAAAGAAATTCTAGTTCTGAAGCTGTCCAATGGAAGCAGAAGTCAGAAGCTATGAATTCTCTGAAGACAGAAGCTTATGTGATCGTCTCTACCGAAATAATCAGGGAAGTCTTTTATTAAAGTTCTTCGAGTATTTATTTCAGGGGGAGATTATTTATCTCAGGGGGAGATTGTTAATCTCAGGGGGAGACATATTCATATGCTTATGTTATAGCTGTGTAATTTGTCTTTTGCCGTCTGCTCTTTCTGATCGCAAATTCATATCATTTATATATGTTTTTGTCATCATCAAAAAGGGGGAGATTGTTAGAACAAGATTTGTTCTGATCAATTATCTTAGTTTTGATGATAACAATAATATGAATTTTGCTTAAGATAATATGGTACTCTAATCCAATGCAATTTCCTTTTCAGGAAATATATAAAGAGTATGCATAATTCAGCGCTCAGAAGCTTTGTCTCAAGGGTTCAGCATGCAACATCAGAACATGGTCTGGCAAGACATCAGAAGATGGTCGAAGCAGAATCAGAACATGGGTCTATGGAAGCATCAGAAGAACATGAGATCAGAAGCACTGAAGTTCCGATGGTATCACGCTCAGAAGCACTTCAAGGTCAGAAGATCAGAAGATGCTTTGCACCAAGCTGTTTGACTCTGATGATATTCAAACGTTGTATTCACAAACATCAGATCAGAAGGAAGTACAAGTGGCAAGCTACGCTGACTGACAAAAGGAACGTTAAAAGCTATTATAGGCAACGTCAGTAGACACAGCGTGAACAAGGCTCGAGGTAGTTGACAAAAGCGTATAACATTAAATGCGATGCTGTACGGAACACGCAAAGCATTAAATGCACTCAACGGTCATCTTCTCCAACGCCTATAAATATGAAGTTCTGATGAGAAGCAATGTTAACGATTCTGAACAAAATCAACGCCTATTAACTTGCTGAAACTCTGTTCTACTCAAAGCTCAGAATCTTCATCTTCATCAAAGCTCACTACATTGCTGTTGTAATATATTAGTGAGATTAAGCTTAAACGTTAAGAGAAATATCACAGTTTGTGATTATAGCTTTTAAGAAGCAATTGTAATACTCTTAGAATTGATTACATTAAGTTGTAAGGAACTAGAGTGATCGTGTGGATCAGAATACTCTAGGAAGTCTTAGAGGTTATCTAAGCAGGTTGTAACTAGAGTGATCGTGTGGATCAGAATACTCTAGAAAAGTCTTAGAGAGTATCTAAGCAGTTGTTCCTGGAGTGATCAGTGTGTGATCAGAAGACTCTGGAAGACTTAGTTGCTGACTAAGTGGAGAACCATTGTAATCCGTGCGATTAGTGGATTAAATCCTCAGTTGAGGTAAATCATCTCTGCGGGGGTGGACTGGAGTAGTTTAGTTAACAACGAACCAGGATAAAAATAACTGTGCAATTTATTTTTATCTGTCAAGTTTTTTAAAGCTACACTTATTCAAACCCCCCCTTTCTAAGTGTTTTTCTATCCTTCACTTGATTGATTAAATCTAATCAATAAAACAACCTCAAATCAATCCTCCGACCTTCTTTAATCTCATCATTAATACCACTAGTGAGCCTCAACATACATAGCTTCACAAATTGCGATGCAACTTCACAAACCAAACTCAAATTTCTAAATTCTTCAATTAGCTCCAGCTCCTTAACCATCAATGTCGACATGTGCAACTTCTTCCGATTCAGTACATCAACCACAACATTGGCTTTACCAGGATGGTAATTCAAACCAAAATCATAACTCTTTAACAATTCGAGCCATCTCCTCAGTCTCATATTCAACTCATTCTGATCGAATAGATACTTCAAACTCTTATGATCACTAAACACTTCAAATTTAGAGTCAAACCAATAATATCTCCACATCTTAAGCGTGAATACAATGACAACCAAACCTAAGTCGTGCGTAGGATAATTCTTCTTATGAAATTTAAATTTTCTCAAAGCATAAGCTACAAGTTGTCCATTCCGCATCAACACACCACCCAAACCCATCTTAGAAGCATCATAATGCACAACAAAAGACTTAGTTGGACTTGGCAAAACCAACACTAGGGACGACATCAAACTTCACTTAAGTTCTTGAAAAATCTCTACGCATTTCACATCCCAAACATAAGCGTGGCCCTTCCTAGTTAGCTGAGTTAATGGCAAGGCCAACTTTGAAAATACATCGATAAATCTAAGATAATAACCAGCTAGCCCAAGAAAAATTTGGATCTCAGTGAGAGACTTCAGAGTCTTCCATTGCAACACAACCTCAACCTTTGACAGATCCACCGAAATACCTTCACTAGAAATCACATGGCCTAGAAAACTCACCTTTTCCAACAAAAAATCGCACTTTGATAACTTAGCATATGATTGTGTCTCTCGCAAAAAATAAAAATCTACTCTTAGATGTTCAACATGTTTTTCATCTGTCTTCAAATAAATCAGAATATCATTTATAAACACTACCACAAACATATCCAAATACTGATGAAAAATCCTATTCATATACTCCATGAATACACCAGGTGCATTAGACACACAAAATGACATAACTGAATACTCGTAACGACCGTACCTTGTTTTGAATGCAGTCTTCAAAATATCTTGAAACTTCACTAGAATATGATGATACCCTGACCTCAAATCAATCTTACTAAATATGCAAGCAACCACTAACTGATCCATCAAATCATCAATCTTTAGAAGTGAATACGTGTTCTTGATAGTGACTTTATTCAGCTGTCGATAATCAACATAACACCGATGCACCCCATGATGAAACACTAGATCGAATAAACTTCTTCTCAATCAAATCCTATAATTGCTTCTTCAAATCACTCAACTTTGCATCAGACATCCGATATTGGGCCATTGGCATAGGAATCGTACCTGGTACTAGGTCGATGTCGAATTCCACCTCACGCTCTAGAGGCAAATCACTGATGTCTTCAGGAAACACTTTTGGAAATTAGTAAACGACAAATAATTCACCAATTAATCCCTTTCCCTCGGCATTCAACGAAGCTAACACCATAAACACCATCGCACCATCTTTCACAAATTCATCTACTTGCTTAGCAGATACAAATAGATCCTTCTCTGCCACAAGCTCTGGAAATGACACTATCTTGTGGAAATAATTACTCCCTCCGTCTCATAATAAGTGTCTCATTTCCACTTTTTCTATGTCTCAAAATAAATGTCTCTTTAGAATTCCAATACAACAATTATTATTTTTTTCCACTACTATACCCCTATTTATTAACTTTCACGTTTTTCAACTACTCTACAACCTATAATAAATAAGGGTATTTTAGTAAATGATGTTAATTTTATCATTAAAACCAATACATCTAATCATTTTCTTAAGAACTGCGCATATCTCAAATAAGACATTTAATTTGAGACGGAGGGAGTAATATTTACATGGATGTACTCCAACTAGTTCATACCAAAGATAACATAGATTTGATTCAACTTCTTGCAAGGACACTTCAACCTGACCGGAAGACATGAATCTCGAATTCGTACTCTATTCAGGTCCGGCAAACAACACCACCTCAACAACACCTAAAACACCTAAGAGAAGTTGAAGCTTCTCCTCCACTTGTTTCAATCTCGATCCTAAGAGGTTAAAAAACAACGAGCACCAACAGTGTTTCACACACATGTCACATACCAAGGAACAAAAAAAATTACACGACCTGGCCGGATGGATCGACTTGCTCTAATACCACTATGTAACACTCTAAAACCTTGCGCTTATTATGATAAAGTAAATCATTATATATATATATATATATATATATATATATATATATGACACTTAGGATGTTACTCGACATCAAACACATATGCTTTGTAACACATAATCATATAATAAGACATTTAACACATGTCATCGCATGCTCACATTCACTTAGGGCATCATTGCAGCGGAATCATAAAGATAAACATGCTTTGTAATGTCATATAAGTCTCATAAAATACTTTATTAAAACTCAACAAATACGGTAAAAATCTCCGTAAAACAACATAGTCATCACAAGAACGAGAGTATGACATCCAACTCTCTAAAATAACATAACCAAATGAAAGAAAATAATCTTTCACCCCACCTAATGTTACAAATCAGAACAACGTAATTCTAAGAAAACACAACAAAAAGGAAATAAGAACAACCTCATGCCATCCTCCCGCTCTAAGTAGCTACTTAATTACCTGCTAATCTGTAATTTAAGAGGAGCACATACCACGATAACAACAAATGGGCGAGAATTAAATTAATAAAGTAAGCGGTAAATACTATAAGATAAGGTAAAAATACATACATATTCTACATATAATTGCTTACAACATGTCACAATACATCCTCACTGTAACGCCCCGAATTTAATTAATTATTTAATTAAATTGATCGAGGATTTATTCATTGGAATTAGTTGGAATCGAGGTTTATCGGTATTATTCTAAAGGCGTAATTTGGATTAATATGTTATTTTGAGCAGTTAAGTTGTGGTCGGATTTATTAGTCGGATTAGTCAGAGAAGTACAATTGCGAGTTGGTATTAATTAAGTTAAGGAGCAATTGTAGTTGGGAATATTATTGGGAATAATATTCGTTATGTTATGTGATTATTCAATTACGTGTATTATTCGGATTAATTGAGTGATTAAAGAGATGTTATGAATTGGGCCTAAGTGGAAAGAATATAACACAATGGGTGGGTTATGGGTTAAGCCCATTAGTGAGAAAAGATAGTAAGAGTTAGGGTTTTAGAGATTAAACCTCATAACTCATTTTGTGGAAAAGAAGATAAAGAAGAGAAAGAAGAGAGGAAGAGAAGAAAGCTATGGCATGAAGAAAGGGATGACTCCATTGAAGATGAGGCTTTGCTAAGGTAAGGGTGGGGTTCTTACTCTCTAAGGGTTGGCATGATGATGTTTATGGTGGGTTAGATTGTATGTTATTCTCCATGGATGTGTGGGTTTGAAATTGTTAAGGTTTATGATAGAATCCATGAAATTGTGTCATTAATCATGTTGTTGATGTTTGTGTGTGAGCCCATGATTAGAAATAAGTTTAGGAACCTTACATGTGTGCTAAATTTGCTTTCAAATGATGTATGGATGGTGTATGGGTTAATGGGTGTTCTATGAGGGGATTAGGGAAGAAAAATGGTGAAATCTGAGTTTTCACGCATCTTAGGTCGACCTATGCAGAACCTGAGTCGACCAAACAGTACAGAAAGCCAAAAATCTATTTTTCCTTCAGTTAGGTCGACCTAGAGGAGTTTTGAGTCGACCTAAAGCAGTTTACGTCGACCTAGGGGTTCAATTTTGAGCAGATTTTGTAAAGACCATAACTTTTGATCCGTAACTCCGTTTTAGGCGCCGTTCGAAGCGTTGGAAAGCTAACGCAATGAACTATACCATGATGCAATAAAATGATCCATATGATATAGTTTCCTATTATGTTTATTAGGATTAAGTGGTGAACTATGTTGTGTTAATATATGAAGTATGCTCTTTGCGATGAATTGACATGACTATGTTGTAGTATAACTTGATGTATGTTTTCTTATGATGATACAATGTTATTAAGATGATGATAAGTAACTTCCTTATGATGAATGAGATAATGATGTGTGTGATGATATGCATGATTAATAAAGATGTTGTATGCTATATGCGATTAATTGTGCGTATTTGATATGTATGAGTCGACGATGATGCCATGCGATGACTTAACAATATATATATGAAATTGAATATAATGTATTATGATGATTACTTGAATTAAGGAATATGATGAATGTGTTTATGTTGTTGGCAATATGATGAATCGTTGATGTTTGTTATAATATGATGGATTTGTGGTTGTTGTGAACATGACGAATTTGTTATCATTGTCGCTAGTATGTGGAAATTGTTGTCGTTGTCGTAGACCCTATGGTCACTATTGATAAGTTGTATTATGTTGATAAGAATGAAGTTGAATAGATGTTGTATGTCGATATGATGTGATGATGTGATTGAGATGTGGTAAATTGCTATGATACGGTTATTGCCATAGAACCTTGGCATTGAGTTGATGTTGTTTAGTTTATGTGGTTATGTTGTTTAAGTTGATTATGTCATTCAAGTTGATTATGTCGTTTAAGTTGATTAAGTGGTTTAAGTTGTGTTTGTGGATGTGCATCATTTGAGTCGCATCCATTGCATTGTTTGAGACGGCCCTTGTGGCAAATGTTTGAGACGGCCCTTGTGGCAAATGTTTGAGACAGCCCTTGTGGCAAATGTTTGAGACGGCCCAATGGCAAACTATTTGAGACGGGAGTTTTACTCCAATGGTACCACATGCATATGCATAAGTTTGAGTCACATTCGAGTCCCATTTGAATTGTGTTTGGATTGTTGAGATGACGAGGTGTTTGTTGTGACGTGATAATGATATGTTTGTTGTGATGTATTTGATATCATACTTGTATATTTGAATATGTGATTAATGACATCGTTTCCGTTTTCGAAAGTTGTATTATATTGATAAGTTGTTTTGCGATGAAAATATGTTGTGAGATGTTATGTGATGTGAAGTGGTGAAATTATGTATGATCTATATCTCCTATATTATTTATCATGCATTTCTTTATATTGTAAGATATCTCACCCCTTTGCTGATATTTCCCCTACCATGAGAAATGGGCAGGTACTCAAGATTAGTCATGGATGTTCGAGGTTATTGATGTGAAGTCTTTATGTTGCTTTATGGCAAGTCGAGTTGGTGTCCATTGCTCTGATACGTAGCACTCGGGGGGAATTAGTAGTTATTACTTGATTGTTGTATTCTATGACGATATTTGTGTTGAGTTGAATTGAAAGATGTCTATGAGTTGAAATTGGAAGTTATTGGATAAAGTTTTGTTTCCGAATGCTATGTATCTTTGTTGATTACAATATGAGTATGTTTGTTTGTTTAAGTCGAATTGTGACATCCCATCTTTGATGAATATTTTTAAATGCACTCTGATTTCCGATTATATTTGCGGGGTAGATTTGGGGTGTTACACTCACACCCAAATCAACAATCACACACAAAGATATATTATGCACACAACTCATTTATGTAATGCAACTACATTATGCAACTCGATGCATATGCATGTGGTACCAACTCAATATTTGATTCTCTCAGGAATCGGGCCCCCTCTCTGAAACCACGAGCCCCCTATATTAGCTCTAAGACCTCTCTCCGAGCTTGGTACAAGCCACTAGTCCCCTCTCTGAACTAGCAAACATGGCTCTTGACTTAACTCAGATGATGCATGAATCATACATATCAAGGTCAATGCGTTAAGACCCCTCTCTGATCCTAACAGAATGCACTGACGACTCTTGTAATTCACTCTCTAGATTACTAGGCAAACACATTCACAAATGCACAACACAACTGAAATCAGCGCAACACAATTATTAAATAATTTCAAAGTCATTAGTACTCATCATATCCAACATAACATCAACAATCCATGTAATCCACATCAATTACTTAGGTTATCACAACACATTCAGCCCTTGAAAATAATTCTATTTGATAATAATTCAAGTTAGCTTTCCAACATTTCAAACGATAACTCATTTGAACTTACGGGTCAAAAGTTATGGCCAAAGTCGTCGGGGAATACAATTTAAGTTAAAATGATAATTTTTTTTTCAAATTATGCCCAGTATGTGTCGACTCCTAAGGAGCATGCGTCGAATCTTGGGACTTATGTGTCGACCTATGAGACTTATGTGTCAACTTCAAAAGGACAAAAAGTCTGAATTTAAAAACAACTCAGTATGGTCAACCCATACGACGTGTGTGTCGACTCCCAACTGCAAAATGCATAATTTATGCGTTTTCTCATCATTGGAGGCCTTCTGGACCTTCGTTTTCGATTATGTAAAAAGGCTCTAGTCTCAGAATTCGATGTACTGCAATTAACTAATGAGTTAAACAACAATTTAACACATATAATTATTAATTTTCTCGAAAACATATTAACCCCAAAGCTTCAATCTTCAACAATGGTGGAAAATATTAAGATTTCAAAATAGTAAAATCACACATAATCATACAGGAAAATTCATTATTAATTCAGCCAGTAACATCATAATAGCAAAATTGAATTCATATTAGAGTGAGTGTTCTTCCTTCTTCAAGCTATAGTCTCCTTCTCCCAAACTCCTGCTTCTTACTCTTTTTCTCAACAATTCTACATACTGATAAAACTCTTTTCTCCTAACTCCCCTTTTAAGATAAAAACCTAATTTCCTAATTAATTCCTACCTTACCCTCACATTTTTTTCTAATTTCCCCATTGTTCTCAATATCTCTACAAACTCCTATTTTCCCTTTTATCTTACTATTTTATTTAAATAATAAAACTAAAATATTATTTTAATGATAAAATAATTCTAAATAAAATCTACCAATTTCTAATTACTCTCTACACTCCCTCCCAAGGTCACACACCCCTACCACCCAAATTAATTTAATTATTGCCACACAATAATTAAATAAACACATAAATTCATAAATAATATAAATAATAAATAAGATAATCTAAATCTGGGGTGTTACACCCCTCACCTTACAAGCTGATTTTATATAAATGAGTTAAATATGTGATTATGTGTAAAAGATGAAAGAAAAATATTATTAATAATAATTATTGACTTATTAAAAAAAGACTCAATACTAATATCAAATATGAGGCTTTTCACTTCTTCACATCGCCATGGTCATTTTACTAGTGGGACGTAGACATCCTAAGTTCTTTTTTCGTCGGTGTCAAAGCAACTGAAGTTCCTTATCGTCAAAGTAGACTACTTCACAAAGTGGGTAGAGGCAAAGGCCGTCTCCAAAATAACGATAGGGAGGATTCCACGTTTCTATTGGCAACAAATTATATTATTGGCAACAAATTATATGCAGGTTTGGTCTACCCAGAGTCATCATATCAGTCATTCAATTACATATAATTTGCTAGTTCTACCATGATGAATATTTGCCATCGCCTAGGGCTACAGACAAAGTTCATCTTACACATCCACATGCGACATATGATCCTTAATCTCAGCATCACTCGACTCCCGATTCAAAATAAAATGGTAAGTCTTGATGAAATTTCAAGTTTCTTCTCCATTCAAATTACTGACCTCTATCTTTACGGTAATCAAAGCAGGGGAGGTTGAAGCTCTTACTAACATCCTGAAATTCTGGTAAGACAGAACCCGGATGTCATATACGATGTCGTGACATCTGGTCTGTCATCAGTTTTAGCTGAGGCAGTACATACAGATCCCTCAATTATTTATTACTTCTAACATCCAGAAGTCTGGAAGTGTTGGAATCACAGAGATTCTGTGTTAGCACAGTCATTAAATCACACACTGATGTCAGGCACGATGTTATGACATCCAAACTGAACTTACAAATAAACAATGCAGAAACATAAACAACACAACAGAATTGTTCACCCAGTTCGGTTCAATCAACCTACTCTGGGGGCATACCAAGCCAGGGATGAAGTCCACTATTAGCAGTATCAATTCAGAGCTAAACTCCCAGTTTACAACTCCTCACTTAATCACTACCCAATGACCCCTCTACCTAGGTTCTCCCTAGATATGGAATATCTCCATTCCACTCCCAATCATACCAATGATGTCTAGCAGTCAACACCTCAGCCACTGCATTGACGGCTTAATTACCAACATTCAAAACACACAAATAAACATATCTTAGAGTTGCTTCAAAGCTTCCTCCAAGCACACAACTCCACTCATTGCTTTACAACTTCTGAGTGAATAAAACAAACCTCTTACCTACAGGCTTCGAGGCACAAATCAGTGACCTTCCCACAAACCGGGAGGTTCACCTACACGGCTAACCCTAATAGTTACATCTTTCTAAACGCCGGCTAGCTCCCTAAACTAGGTTACAAAGTTTCCTATTTATAACCTATTCCCAACTGGACTTGGGCTTACAATCACAACATTATTTGCTGTTACAAATCACAGAAAACTTTCTGCTAAAAACAAGGTCTTCAATCATAAGTTTCCTAATT
This sequence comes from Vicia villosa, assembly GCF_029867415.1. NCBI lineage: Eukaryota > Viridiplantae > Streptophyta > Magnoliopsida > Fabales > Fabaceae > Vicia > Vicia villosa. The sequence continues at coordinate 20,236 of NW_026706279.1, forward strand.
TATCTTCATAATTGGAAACTGCATAATTCTCCAATATTCTAATCTTGATTCTCTTGACCTTTAAACCTGCCACATAGGATTGCATAATATTCCAAAGAATATTCTGCATCTTTTGAGTACTTACTGAATCTTTATAGCAGGCGCGTGACAGCTAAATATAACAGTAACTGCTGTCAAATACTGATGTCACAGAGCATGCCGTGACATTCCATAGAACATCTTGATGCTGTACCTGTTCTGCATAAATCACAGCAAACAGTATTCTTCACTTCAATTCTCTGCTTCTCACATATCAGGATGCCAAAAAGACAGCCCATGATTTGTTCTATTACTGATGTACAATCAACATAATCTTTAGTTTCCCAAAATAAAGACTAAGATAAATAAGGAAACATAATAGAAACAGAATAGAAACTGTAGCAGCTACTGCTGTCAAACACTGATGTCATGACGTCGAGCATGACATCCAACTCACAGCATGTATTAGCTTACACAACCAGAACCTGCATAACCTTTAACACTACACACAACATGTCATGACCTTAGTCAAGACAACAGAATACACATGAATGTTTTCCCACAAAATGCAGCCAATCAAAACATCTACAATCTCCCCCTTTGGCAAATTTTTGGCTAAAACATTCTGTCACCACAGCAGCACAAAAACAACTAGCAAACTACCAGTTATGCAGAATTGCTAAAGCACATCAAAACATCAGACCTGCTGAATAAGTTCCACAAGCTACACTATCACATACCATGAATAGAAATAACTTGTTCAATATGATCTGGGGTGACAATCTCTTCTCCCCCTGTTTGGCCATAAATGTTGCCAAAGCAACGTACAGCTCCCCCTTAAAAGTTACTCTGCATGACATGACCACGACACACACAAAAAAAACACCATCTGATAATCTTTAGATACCACTTCGCCACCAGCTTGATTAGAATACAATAAGTCACCCTCAATGGGAGATCTATATTACAAGATGCACTCTTTCATAGATAGCTCATAACTTCTACCACAAGCTCCAAGAGGTGAATAGAAAACACCTCCTTTTTGTCTTCAACTTATTACTCTTCTGCTCAAAAGTAATTTGTCTAAGACTATCCTCAAGAATAATCAGCTGCCATATGTTGATTATCTTGATCCTTCGAACCCACTTCTGAGATGAACCAAATGTCAACACATTGTGTTTTAACATCTAGCTGTTGAATTCAGCTCCTTCTTCTGCCACTTGAAAGAACTTCCTCCCTTTACAGAACCAGAGTTCAATGCTCTCATAGACCTGATTGTGAAACCAAGTTTGAGTACGCAACCTCCATCCTGCAGTTATGCAGTTATGTCATCCAAGCTCACACTTTTATGAATCCCTGCTTTTTTTCCAACAACATCAGACACTCTGATGCATGAGTCATCAGAAGGACTAGTTAGAGACTAATCCTCTAGCTGTACCAAGGATGCCACTTCCTTGAGCAAAGCTATTTCCATGATGTCAAGAATACTGCCACTTGTTCTTGACTTCACAGTGTGCATTAGCCAATGCACTTTCTTACCTAGATCAGAAATAAACTGATCCAAGTAACCACCATCAAGATTATGATGTCTTCTTCTTCTTGTGCACTCCAAAGCTGAACATGTTTCTTGCCAGGAAACCTTTTTCAGTGATCACATGCTTCTGCTGCCACCAAAGAGATAGATCTTAAAACAATTGCACTATCCTTCCTGTACATGGTCTTGAAGAAGAGATGTTCCAACATCTTTAAGAACATCAGTTATCTTGAACTTCCAAGGATAATCAATTAAATACTTGTACTTTGCACAAATATCAATTGATCTTAAATCCTTTCCCAGTTAGATTCACCCTTAGGAAAGAGAGAGATGAATCTTTCCTTACAAATGTGTCACACAACAACCAGAACCCATGTGACACCGTTCAATAGCCAATTAAACACAAGGCTGAATCAGACGTGGGGAGGTTAACCAAATCTCCCCCTCAAACAAGCAATCATGGAAACTCCACACAGCTTATCCATGCATTGTACATAAAAGTCTCATTATACAACATCCCTACTAGAGGCAACTAACTCCATGAGTTATACCTATACATACTTCATACACCAGTTGAGGATACTATACTTACATAAACCATGGTTAACAGAGATACCATACAGCGGAAAACAACTAAAATTTATCCTCAATAAACCTCAGGCCTAAAACAATAACCTTTGCATCAGTCAGCTACACATCATTCATGATTAAATATATGCCATATCTCAACAAGGTTTCTGGAACAGATTCACTTATGACATAACTCCTGAAAATACCTCAGATTCCACACAGTAATCTGACTCCCTTGAATCATCACACAATATTCAAAACCATATTTCACTATGCACGATACACAGTATTCAGTTTTCAACACTAACTGTTCTATGGTTAAGAAAACAATTCACACATCTGGTTCCTTTGATCAAAAGGACATACCAGATACAAGCTCATCTTTGGATTTTCATAGAGGTCTTGAAAAGAAAACCTGAATGAATCCTTTCACTTACACTGAGCTCTTCTTCCAACTCCCATAAGCTTATGCCTGAAATAAACTAACATTTGGGATGGAAGGTTCAATTGATTGTATTCTGACCAATCAACACAAAAAGCAGATGTCTCCTCTTCCAGATCAGGAGTAGGTTCCAAACAAATGTACTCACACTACATAAGTTCAGCACCAGAACATCTGTTCTTCAACTGGTAGCTGCAAACCAGTATGCCATCAGTTCCTTCTTCTTGGAACACACAATTCTTGACAATCTTGAGGATTATCAAACAACTTTGCAGATGAACATGAGGAACACTGATCATATGAACCTCTTCAACCTCAATAACCATGCCTTTATGAGTGGACTTGAGAAAAAATCTCAAGTATCTTTGACACTTGTACTAAAGTTGAAAACAATCTGCTACAAATTCTGTTGAAAACCATATAACCCTAGAGATCTTCTTTCAAAGATAGGATTATGCATCAGATGCTATGCAGCAGAAAATAGCCATATATCAATAGAGATTACACAATGCTTACTCCCAGAACCAGTTGTAAGCATGACATCCAAGAATTGCAGCTGAACAATCCAACAATATGCTTGCTTCTTCTTCAAGCAACACAACAAGACCTAACCAATATTCTGACCAGAAAGAAACAGATAAGCACAAAGAATACCTTATCATTAACTTCACTCCCGCATGAAGGTTTTGACAATCTTCTTCTCTGTACCTTGCTATATGCTGAATAAAACACCCCAAATTCTTCACTCCCGCATGAATCATTTGGATATCCTTGAAACCAGTAACACCATCTTCCCTTGCCAAGAGAATACACCTGTTTTGGTCAGTTTGGTCCAGTCTTCCACACATAGGTCCATCCTCCACTTCTAGGGACCATTCAATATGAACATGAATGTTCAAACAATCAACTACCTCCAACAACCAGAAAGTATCTCCCATGGATCTCATCCAGAAACAGACAGGATGCCTGCTCTGATACCAATTGAAATTCTGGTAAGACAGAACCCGGATGTCATATACGATGTCGTGACATCTGGTCTGTCATCAGTTTTAGCTGAGGCAGTACATACAGATCCCTCAATTATTTATTACTTCTAACATCCAGAAGTCTGGAAGTGTTGGAATCACAGAGATTCTGTGTTAGCACAGTCATTAAATCACACACTGATGTCAGGCACGATGTTATGACATCCAAACTGAACTTACAAATAAACAATGCAGAAACATAAACAACACAACAGAATTGTTCACCCAGTTCGGTTCAATCAACCTACTCTGGGGGCATACCAAGCCAGGGATGAAGTCCACTATTAGCAGTATCAATTCAGAGCTAAACTCCCAGTTTACAACTCCTCACTTAATCACTACCCAATGACCCCTCTACCTAGGTTCTCCCTAGATATGGAATATCTCCATTCCACTCCCAATCATACCAATGATGTCTAGCAGTCAACACCTCAGCCACTGCATTGACGGCTTAATTACCAACATTCAAAACACACAAATAAACATATCTTAGAGTTGCTTCAAAGCTTCCTCCAAGCACACAACTCCACTCATTGCTTTACAACTTCTGAGTGAATAAAACAAACCTCTTACCTACAGGCTTCGAGGCACAAATCAGTGACCTTCCCACAAACCGGGAGGTTCACCTACACGGCTAACCCTAATAGTTACATCTTTCTAAACGCCGGCTAGCTCCCTAAACTAGGTTACAAAGTTTCCTATTTATAACCTATTCCCAACTGGACTTGGGCTTACAATCACAACATTATTTGCTGTTACAAATCACAGAAAACTTTCTGCTAAAAACAAGGTCTTCAATCATAAGTTTCCTAATTTATCTTCATAATTGGAAACTGCATAATTCTCCAATATTCTAATCTTGATTCTCTTGACCTTTAAACCTGCCACATAGGATTGCATAATATTCCAAAGAATATTCTGCATCTTTTGAGTACTTACTGAATCTTTATAGCAGGCGCGTGACAGCTAAATATAACAGTAACTGCTGTCAAATACTGATGTCACAGAGCATGCCGTGACATTCCATAGAACATCTTGATGCTGTACCTGTTCTGCATAAATCACAGCAAACAGTATTCTTCACTTCAATTCTCTGCTTCTCACATATCAGGATGCCAAAAAGACAGCCCATGATTTGTTCTATTACTGATGTACAATCAACATAATCTTTAGTTTCCCAAAATAAAGACTAAGATAAATAAGGAAACATAATAGAAACAGAATAGAAACTGTAGCAGCTACTGCTGTCAAACACTGATGTCATGACGTCGAGCATGACATCCAACTCACAGCATGTATTAGCTTACACAACCAGAACCTGCATAACCTTTAACACTACACACAACATGTCATGACCTTAGTCAAGACAACAGAATACACATGAATGTTTTCCCACAAAATGCAGCCAATCAAAACATCTACACATCCTCATAAGAAAAAAGCATCATAGAAAATATCCCAAACTCAGAGTCATTAGACATCGGAATAACAACTGGAACTGAGTGATTATACACTTGGCGATGAGAATCTAAACTAGAGAACACTTCTCACTACAACACGCTGGGGCTTTAAAAGCGCTTTTTATGGGCTTTAAAAGCGCTTAAAAGCGCTGTGAAAGCCAGTGCTGGCGTAGGTAACAAAAGCGCTTCAGAAAGCGCTATGGTAGGCTCCCCCTATAAGAGCGCTTTTCTGGAAAAAGCGCTCTGGTAGGCCCCCCCTATAAGAGCGCTTTTCTGGAAAAAGCGCTCTGGTAGGCCCCCCTATAAGAGCGCTTTCCTGGAAAAAGCGCTCTGGTATCCCCCCTCTATAAGAGCGCTTTTCCAAAAGCGCTTTCGTATGTTGCGTTTTTTTTTTATGCTTTTTTATTATTCTTTGGCAGCGCTTTTACTAAGAAGCGCTTTTGTAGGTGGACCTTTAAGAGCGCTTTTCAAAAGCGTTGTCGTTGCTAAATGATGTATTTTAATGTGCAGCCTGTAATTTAATCCTCCCAGTCGACCTGTAATATTTTCGACCTGTAATATTTTCGACCTGTAATATGTTTTCAACCTGTAATATTTTCGACCTGTAATATATTTTCGACGATATAATTTCAGCCATCAGTAAGACAATATATATATACTAATATAATACCATTATAATATCCAAAATTATATATATACATCATTACAACATCAATAATATTATAGTTCAAATCGACACAAATCCTACATGAAAAATTGCTTAATATAAAAGTGACACAAATCCTCTTTGATTTCTTCCAACTTAAGTCTCGGGTACCCAGCAGCACGGAATTCGTCAAGGTACTACAAAACAAAAACATAATATGAATGATATATTTAGTTAAATGTAATAAATTATATGAAATTATCTTAAGTTATAAATTCATACCGTGAGCGGAATCTCTAATTGATTCGCCTGAAGGATTTCTTTCATAAACCTCAAAACAAAGTATCCGCAATCTGAACTGTTTCGCTGTTGCGGACACTACATAGAAAAACAAATAAGATTTTATAGTTGTCTTGTTTTATCAAGTAGCATAAATATTATAAGCAAAATTGTGAAAAATAATGTACCTGCACTTTGATCCAAGTAATGTTGTTTGATTTAGTCCGGGATACCTGTGCGTCCCGTTGACTTCGGAACACTTGTATTGATCTAATTAACAAATATATAAAAGCATATGTTTAGATCAATCCCACAAATAAGTAAATATATAAATATACACGAATATTTAGAACGATCCCACTTACAAATCAACGATTTCCTTCATAGCCGGATAATTGGTCCAGTCACCATTTACCGAATTCAGATAATACACGACTTCTCTTATAGGGTTGATAGCAAGCAACAACCAGTGTGCTCTATAAATTAAAACAATAGGTTATATGAAAATTTTGCTACACACAAAAGAAACAGAGATTAGATGAACCAAGAATGAGAACTAACCCTACTGGTCGGGTATTATACGCCCAAAGATGCAGACTTTCTGAATTGCCGGTGGACATGAATCTATCGACTAAGAGCTGTCTAACTGATTCCGGTTCCGAATCAATTGCCATTCCGCTGCAATGGGCGGAAGACACGAAACGGAATCTGTTAGACAATACAGTCCCGCGCAACACTCTGTCATACAACAACCTTAAATAAAAACATAATAAACATTAGATTATTTTCATTGAAATGTGTAAATAAATTATATTGTGGGACTAATTAAATAATATATCGGATGAGTGAATATTACCGGATGTATGAGTGCATATTACCGACGCCTAGTTGTTCATGCGTAAAAATCTCTTCCAAGTCATCAATTGCAATATGTGACTTGAATTCAATACCGAAGACACTTTCATCCATATTGATTTCACGTAAAGCACCATCCTTCAAATCGGACATATCAACCATTGTTGCGAGCGTCGTCTGGTATCGAGGCACAAAAGCACCGCCTTTTTTTGCCGCTATCTTCGGAGGACCAGTGGGTGGTACGCTACGAACTTGCTGCGTCACTTGTTGTGACTCCCGAGCGGATGCCTAAAAATCATATAAGTTAGGTAAAATATAAAATCATGCAGATTTAGATTCAGATTATATATTAACACTTTAAATGTACCTCTTTTAGTGATGCAACAGACTCCTCCTCCTGTAAAATCCCTTTACCCTTAATTGCGGGTTTTATAGGAGCAGTCTAAAATTAAAATGTAAAAAATAATTAATAAACGGTTTAGAATTGACATTCGAAAACTAAATGATTCATAATCGTTTTCAATATACCTCATCACTAATGGTAATGAGCTCCGAGGGCCATGCAACAAATGATCCTATTGCATCTCGCAGCAATGTCGTCTCTGAGACCATGTCAGGTATCGGTAGCATCGCATCATGATCTAATACAACATCCACCGATACTTTCAGGTGTCCATCCGGGAGCGGTCTATGGTGAAGTAAATCTCCCAAAGTGTTGTGCACTTTTCCCTTGCCAACTAGTCGATAATTCGGTGACGATAAGTATAGTTGGCAAGATGAAATGCCCTAAACCAATAGTAAATATAAAGTCATTATCATTAATAAAATAGAACAATTTGTAAGGAAAAAAATTTATAATTACCTCGGGAAATTTCCTTTGACAGTTGATACTAGCCTTATCACTAGTTTCTTTCACCGATGAAGTGTTGCACTTTTCTCTCATATACATATCTTTATCTCTTTGCAATTCAGAGACTTGTGCTTGCAATTCCTGCAACTTTTGCAACACTTCTTCATTGGTAAGATTTGATCTTCTCCTAGGACTCTTGTAAAAAGAGGTTGGAGTCACACCATGACCCTTACCCCTCACCCGACCGGGATACTCAGGAGCATCTAGTGCTCTACTAAGTACGCTCCCATCACCGGTGGATACCGATTGCGACAAGGTCTCCTGTAATTCATTTACATTTCAATAATTATTAGTGGAGATAAAAAATCATTTATATATTAAAAAACATTTGATTTAATTAAAGACACAGCATTATACTTACACATTCAGTATAAACTCTCTGAACATCGGGATCGACAGCTTGATTCTTGCCCACACGAACTTCCTTCCACAACACATGTACAGGAAGTGAAGTTTCCTCACTTTTAGTCTCCTCTAATTATGCATTGACACAAATGATAAAATCGTCAAATAAAACATGCACATTTAGACAATTAATTAAAACGTATTTCTATTTACTTACAATTTTATCCTCTAAGCGTGCATATCCCAAACGCCCTTTTTTGTATGGATACGCGGGTTTGGATGCTCTCGCACTATTCGTGGCACTCCTTTTCCGAAAATCTTCATCTCTTTGCTTTACAAACTCAGCCCAATCTTTTTCATCAATGAAGATCTCATACTTTTTTGGCCGTCCCGGTGCCTCTTCAAGAAAGTTTCCATCTTTATCCTTAAGATAGGTGTTTGTCAAAAAAGCTTTCCACCCTCTATATCTTTTGCCGGCCAAACTAAGTATGTAGCGTCTACGATCATCTGGTATCTCAAAAGTCCTCTGCAAAAAAACATACGCATAGTGTGTTAGTATAAGTAATTTAAACAATTAATCGTCAAGATAATAACAACAATTAACCATATATGATATATACCTGAAGCTCGTCCCAAATCGCTTTTTTTTTTTTTGCATCCAACTCTTCGCTTTTCAGATTCCATTTAGCTATGGAGACCGGAATATGCATACGAACAAGTGTACCAATATAGCTTGTCAACTTTGCAGAATTAGGACCAATTGCTTGTTTATCAGAATTCCAATCCAAATGGTATACTAATCCTTGGTCTCTATGTCGAATGATTCCCTTCATAATGGTGATGCCTCGTGCAACTTCTTTTGCTTCAGTATCAGGTGGAGCATTTGTATCCGTGGCATCTCTTTCTTGAGCATCTCTTTCTTGTGAGTTTTCAGGTGGAGCATCTCTATCCGGAGCCATTGAACCTGTATCAAACAAACTAAAGCACATTAGTACACTATTAATAAGCTAACAATCTATACAAGTCAAATGGAAGTCAAACCATGCATGTACAAGTAAATCGGAAACGAAATCGGTACAAATCAAAATAAGCGTCAAAAAAGAAAGTTGTCGGAATTGAACGAAATTTACATGGCTATGGTAAAACGTCCCCACGGACTCAAAAATAAAGTCGGTTTTCCGAAATTCAGACCCTAAGCCCGACTTTTGATTACGGGCAGAAGCAAAACCGATAAAAAAACAGTCCCGAAATGTAAAGATAAGTGCATGAGCAACTCCGGAATCGTCAAAATAGTATAGTTACATGTAAAGAAGTCAACAAACGGATACATGGTTCAAAAGTTATGTACAAAATGAGAATATGCACCAAAATTGAATAAGTACTATACTATTGAATAAAACAATCGGTACAAATTGAATAAAGCAAATTAGTCGAAATATGTATACTATTACCTTTATCACTAACGTCTCTTTCTTTTCTTGGTAGGATTGTGTTCTACGCGTCTCTTAACAACGCGGACGGTTGGATTGATCCAAATACCCTCATTATGATCATTTCTAGTACAAGATTCATTTTCATTTTGATCGTTTCTTGTAGAAGATTCAATGCCAACACCAATATCACCTTGATGTTCAATGTTTTCATCAACTATTTTGTTAGATAAAAGCACTATAGACCATTTCGTACTTGTCGGATCATTGACATAGAACACTTGTTTAGCTTGAGAGGCTAGAATGAAAGGCTCATCTTTGTACCCTACCCTATTGAGATCCACTTGCAAAAATCCTGACTTATCCATTCGTATGCCACTATTATTTTCAACCCACTTGCAACCAAATACAGGAATTTGAAACTTCGCGTAATCAAACACCAAAATGCGCTCGATAACCCCAAAATATGACAAATTTGCAAATTTCGGATTTAAGTCATTCGCACTTGATATGTGCATTGCTTCAGCTACCAAGGTAACACCACTATTTTGCATAGTACTTTTATCATCCTGTTCTTTGGTATAAAATGTGTATCCATTAATTGCGTATGCGCTATAAGAAAGCACAATTACACTTGGACCATAGGCTAAACATCTCAACCTTTCTGTTACTGAAGCAGGATCTGAACAATACTTTGAATAAATATGATCCCTAAACCACGGTATGAAACTTCGATTGTGCTCTCGTACTATCCAGTTCTCATTTCTATTTGGATTTAAATCTCGGAGAACAACCTTGTGCATTTCAACATACGACTCAACCTCAATCTCATTGTGCAGAACATACAAGTGCGCTTGATCCCGTTCGACCATTGATACTGTCACAACTTTATTTCCAATTAGCCTTTTTCCTTTTTTTTTCGACAATATGAGATTTGGGGAGTCCAATTGATTGAACATTTGACAGATATTCAGTACAAAACTCAACCGCTTCTTCAACAATGTATCGTTCGGCAATACAACCCTCCGGTCGACTTCTGTTTTTCACGTACCCTTTTAATATTTTCATATAACGTTCAGCAGGGTACATCCATCTCATATAAGCTGGTCCGCACAATTGTGTCTCTTTCACAAGATGAACGACTAGATGAACCATTATGTCAAAAAACGAGGGAGGAAAATACATTTCAAGATCACATAAAGTAACAACTATCTCTTTTTGCAATGTTGGTAAGATCGCGGGATCGACCACCTTACTGCAAATTGACCTGAAGAAGAAACACAGCTTAGTTATTGCGCTTCTTACTTTTTCTGGCAGAATAGAACGTATACCTATTGGTAAAAAGTGTTCCATTATAACATGGCAATCATGCGTCTTCAAACTCTTTAACTTGAGGTCTTTCATGGACACAAGTCTTTTAATATCTGAAGAGTAGCCTTCTGGAACTTTAACTTCACTGAGGAACTTACACAATGTTTTCTTCTCCTTTCTAGATAGAGTGTAAACAGCAGGTGGCAGATATGTTCGTTTTCCTTTCGTCACGGGTCCCAATTCAGTTCTCATTCCCATGTTTACCATGTCCTTCCTTATGTTGAGGCCATCCTTAGACTTTCCTTGTATATTGAGTAACGTACCTATGACGCTGTCAAATACATTTTTTTCAATATGCATAACATCCAGGAAATGTCTTACGTACAACGACTTCCAATATGGAAGTTCAAAAAAAAATTGACTTCTTCTTCCACCCACCCTTGACAAGTGAATGTGCAAAAGGCTTGCCAAACTGAGTGCTCACATCTTTCACCTTTTCAAAAATTTGATCACCTGACAAAGAAGGCAGGGCTGTACCATGTTTGGCCTTTCCATTGAATGCTTTTCTCCACCCACGGTAGTGATGATTAGAATTTAAGAATCTACGATGGCCGAGAAAGACATTCTTCTGACAAAGCTCCAATCGTGTCGTATCGGTTTCGTCTTCACAAACAGGACACGCCTTTTGACCTTTATTGCTGTACCTGGATAGATTTCCGTATGATGGAAAATCATTAATTGTTCCAAACAACATCGCCCTCAAGTTGAAACTTTCCTTCCTATACCCATCGTAAACCTCCACACCGTTCTCCCACAAAAACTTTAAATCTTCGATTAAGGGTGCCAAGTATACGTCTATGTCATTCCCTGGTTGTTTAGGCCCATAAATTAGCATAGATAACATCATGTACTTACGCTTCATACATAGCCACAGAGGTAGGTTATAAATCATAAGAATCACAGGCCATGTGCTATGCGAGATACTTTGAATACCATGCGGGTTCATTCCATCAGTAGACAATGACAACCAAAGGTTTCTTGCTTCTTTTCCAAATTCAGGATAATCAGTATCAACTTTCGACCATTGTGGTGAGTCTGCAGGATGTCGCAACTTTCCATCAATAATTCTTTCATCTGCATGCCAAGTCAAGTGTCTTGAATCGGTCTCACTACGATACATGCGTCTAAATCTCTGAATTATAGGAAAATACCATAAGACTTTAGCAGGAGACAACTTTTTCTTATATCGAGGGGCACCACATTTAGGACACTCATTCAACGCTGCATACTCGTTTCGAAACAAAACGCAATCGTTTGGACATGCATGTATCTTATCATAGCTCATGCCAATAGAGGACAACATCTTTTTGGCCTCATACGTTCGATTGGGAAGAACATTATCATCTGGTATCATATCTTTCATAAGGGCTAATAACTCTGTGAAACTTTTATCCGACCATCCATTGTCCGCCTTTAAGTTGTACAACTTTAACACCACAGACAATCTTGTGAATTTTGTACAACCCTCATACAACGGTTTCTCTGCATCACTTACCAACCTCTCAAACATTTTGGGACAATCCGCAAGATCTTCTTCAAGCGCTTCTGCAATCTCTTCGACTCGATCGCAATCGTATGTGTCTGTGCAATCATCGTTTGAAGCATACTTCCTATTACAACTCGACTCAGCATTCCCGTTACTTTTCTCACCATGCATTGTCCAACATGTATAACTTCTATCAATTCCAAACCGTAGTAAATGGGATGCCAACTTATTCCCGTCAACCTTACCCCCATAACAGCAACCCAGGCAAGGACACGGCATTCGAAGCGGGTCTTCGGAGTGCGCAACCGCAAACTCAACGAATTCCCATACCCCTTTCTCGTACTCTTTCGACAATCGGTTTGAATTCATCCATGTCTTATCCATGTCTTAATTAAGCTAAACAAATGCTTTTTGGTTTCTCTATCAGGTACTAAGGAATTCTGTCAAGATAATAAATAGCTATCATCATTATGTTTTGATCAGAATACCTAATGAGATCCTATAAAGTGTGAATAATAGAATACCTAATCAGAATACCCGATTTCTTAAAGAAGACATTACCTTATTTCAAGGTAATATAAGTCCACAAACAAAAAAATGGATTGAGAGACACTAAATTGAAATTAAATAGAACCATAAACAATAAACTACAAGCAGAAAACAACAAACTATAAGCAAGAAGAAAGGGATAGTAACCTGAGTTAGACTTGATGTGGGAGACGGGTAGGTTTGAAACGGCGTTGTATACAAGTAGAAACCAGAGGATTCAAAGTAACTGTAAAATTAAACACACACGATGCAGTTAAATACACCACTACTAACACAATATCAAAAAAACCCCAATCTAAATTGAACATATTAAAGTTAGTTTCTATACTGCAAAATTCATCATAATACAATTAATTTGAGAAAGAAATTTACTAATAAGCCAGATTCAACAATTTAGGAATTTACTGAATAAACTATTTAGGAACTCCTAACATTTGCAACACAAAAGTAAAACAATAAGGGAGACCACATGTACCTATATCAAATGGTTAAAACCAATGAAACCAGTATGACACATCCAAGGCAGATAAGTTGGTAACTATTGTTTTTCACTTCTAAATCTTCTTTTTTATTGATATTCAACTCTACTTGTTTGTGATATTTTTCTTTTTGGTAAACTTTTTAATTAAATTATTTACTTTTGATAACTTCAGCAGAATGAATGCATAAAGAAAGTTAAGATTATATCCCTTTCTTTTGTATATCTCTCAACTCTCAAGTATATTCCAAGTTAATATGACAACTCATCATTTAAAATTATCTAACAAATTCTACAAGAGCATATTATGAATTAGAAAAGTAAAGTCCACATAGAATAAGTAAAAACACTGGCTGCTTAATATATGCTTTGGTGGGTTTTATATTTCTCCTCTATTTCTTTTATATATTTTCTACTGCAAATGTGACAAGTAATAGAAGCTTATTTTTCTACTGCAAATTAAATGTGACAAATAACAATCATCCGTATCAGAAAGCAACAATGTGCAGTTCAAATTTCGCAACACTATAGCTCTGTACCATTGCTATTTGACAAACCATAACGCCAATTGCAATGACTGATAAAACCTTTGCTGATTAAACAAACCATAATGCCAATTGCAATGACTGTATTCAAAATCAAAGTCGAGCATATATAAAACCCAGCTATGCAGAATCAACATCAAAGATACCTGATGTGAAAATCAAAATCGATTCGAACTCAGCTATGCGGAATGGGAAGATATGGGTTGCAGAGTGGGAAGAATGGGAAGATATGGGAAGATACGGTGGCGAACAAGATTTGTTATCTTCGCGTGTGAACTTTGTTGCTGAGCTACGGTGGCGAAGAGAAGAAGATGATTGTAGGATGAATGTGGTTGCAGTGAAGAGAAGGAGATGAACGTAGGGCTCTACGGCGGCGATTTCGCGTGAGAACAGTAGCAGAGCGAAGGGAGATATGGGTTTCGTTAGCTTAGAGAAGAACAGTACTGAAGGCAAATAGCGTGTTTTGTTAATTTTGTTTTAGAAATTTTAATTTTAAATTAGCTACTAGAGCGCTTTTCAAAAGCGCCTTTGTATCCCCTTCTACACCAGCGCTTTTTGAATAAAAGCGCTTTCGTATCCCCCCTTTACCAGCGCTTTTGAAAGCGCTTTCGTAACCCCCCCCCCCTTTACCAGCGCTTTTTAAAAGCGCTCTCGTACCCCCCCCTTTACCAGCGCTTTTTGAAAGCGCTCTCGTACCCCCACCCTTTACCAGCGCTTTCTAGAAAGCGCTCTCGTACCCCCACCATTTACCAGCGCTTTTTCCCTTGTTTTTTTTTTGTTTTTAGCGAAATCTATAAGAGCGCTTTTTCCTAAAAGCGCTCTCGTAGGGGTGCTGCTAAAGATTATATTTGTTGTAGTGTCTTCCCTATCTAAAGTGGAAAATCATTACTCCAAAAATTGCGAGACAAATTTACGGGAAGATGATTTATATTGGCCATGATAAAATCAGTTATGACACAAGCTAAAGGTAAGAAGGATACTTAGAAAGAGTAGAGTATAACAAAAAAAGTAAAACTTAAATGCGAAATGGAAAACTTTGTTATGAAAAAGACAAGCGCTCAAAGAAATACTCTTGAAAAAAGAAGAAATTACTCTAACTAATAGAAAGTGACTCTCAAAATTAGCAAAACCTCTTCCAAAATATAAGTAATATTATTTGAAAATCTAAAAATTAACCCTGTTGTATCATTTATAATTGATGACTTTTTGATATGTATATAGAGAGATATTAATAAAAAACAAAATTTGATGTATACTTTATTAATATTAAGATTTGGTCTCGGAAATTTAAAAATGTGTTCAAGAACCATATTTCTAATAGTTATAGCAATAAATACGTACAGCAAAGAGATTTTTTCCACATAACAGGTGTATCGTTTTTTCCCCTTCATCTATGACCCATTTTGTCTCTCCCATTGATTGTTTGACGTTGAAACTCATTCATAAAAAGTGTTTTATGCTTTGTATTCAATGCAACAAAAACACTCCTCATAAATTAAAAATTGCATAAATCAAATAATATTTTTATTAATTAAATTAAATTTAATACAAATACTATTGATTAAAAATATATAATTAGCATTGTACTAAAAAAAGAAAAATCTAAAATGCTTTTTATACAAATATTTGACAGAAGGAGTAGAAAATAAATATTTTCCATTTGGTATGTTCTTAGTTCTTTCCTTAATTTTTTTTATAAGAAATCATTTTTGCCAATTACCAGTAATAAGTCATATATATATATATATATATATATATATATATATATATATATATATATATATATATATATATATATATATATATATATATAAAAGTTAGTAACACTTAGTTCAAATCCAAACTATTGATTCTTCTCAATTTAATTATTAAAAATAATAAGTAATAATTTTCTCTTTCTACATTTAATTACATATTATTTTAACAATTAGATTGAGAAAAATCAATGGTCCAGATTTAACGTAAGTGTTAATAACTTACTCTTTGAATAAGAATATCCCTTCTCATATATATATATATATATATATATATATATATATATATATATATATATATATATATATATATATATATATATATATATATATATATATATAAAAGAAGAGTTGTCTTGAGATTGGTAGTGGGTAGGAGTAAGGGTCTCTCTCTTGAAATTTGGCTGGAAGGATTGATGTGCTAATCCAAATAGTTTTTTCTATAGTTCTTCTTCTTCCTCTTTATTTTTCTATTATATTTGGGTTGAGTACCCCATATACTCCTTAAATTTTATTAGTCTCTTTAATTATAACAAAACAAACGGAACAAATCAACTGTCACCGGGACCAAATCGTCGGAGTAGATGGAACTAAACTGTCGAAACAAATAGGATTTTCCGAGGACCACTAGTGTAACTGAGATAGGAAGAAGGGTGGAGTGGCTTGAGAGGCTTCACACCGCTACAACCATATGCTATATTGGGTCACCAATATTTTAGATTTAGGGAGAGGAAGATGATGTTGTGTTAGAGAGAAGATAAAGTAAAAAGATGTTAAAGAGTAATTTTTTCTTGGTTCTTTATTTCATTTCTCTTTTTTTAAGAAGTCATTTTAACTTCTTTATTTTTAGTTTTGTTAATCATGTTCTCTAACACCCCAACCCCAAATTTAAAATGTTGCTAGTTTCAAGAGTAACCTCAAACTTAATCTTTTGCATTAAAAATTAAAAAAAATTCTACTTAACTCCAGAGAGAATGAAAAGATTAATCTTTCAGGTCAATGAGTTATAATATGACATTGTCACCGAAGAAAAAGGTGTGGATATACATGATTAAGCTAATGATTCTGCCTGCAACCTTCTTAGTGTTGCGGTCACGACAAGATTCTTAATACGACCACACTTGAGTGCACTCGAACACTTTAATAAAAGCTTCATGCCCTGGTCAGCAAAGTTAGAACCACATGTACTATATTCTACGAAGCAATGCAACAACTCAATTTCCATTAAATGCGCTTGTCTTCTACTTTCTTTGCAAATGACTCTTAAAACTTTCTACGACTACTAGTAGTCAACCTAACATTATGTGACTGCCACAAATTCATAAAGACTTCCCAACACATCATAGCAAGCCTTGGAGACAACTGTTATGAGCCATTATATGTCTAATAAAAAAGAGGCCCACTTGCTGTTTTAAAGAAAGCCCAAAACTATTTGACCTAGATGCACATATGCTTCTAAATAAGTAAGGCTTAAGATACACATATTTTTCATACTTCACTCTGCTCATTTTTTGACTCATTAGTTGATTTGAACGTTGAAATGTTAATCTTACAGGTCCACCTCCACATTCAATCGTATCAAAGACTTGCTACACCGATGCATATCTAAATTCACAACGAACTTAATTCTAGTTCTAATTCAAAATAAAGACTCAATTTAGAAAATATTCATTTTTTCATTTATTACAGTTATCATAACAAGAGATTTTTTCAACGCAACGTTTGTAGTTTTTTTTCTTCATCTATGGTCCATTTTGTCTCGGATTGATTTTGACGTTGATATTCACTCATGTAAAGTGTTTTATCATGTGTTGTTTTCAATTCAACAAAACACTCTTCATAAATTAAAAATTGCATAAATCAAATAATATTTTAATTAATATACTTTTAATAAATTAAATTTAACATAAATAAAATTAATTAAAAAACATATAATTAGCCTCTATGAAAAATGGAAAAATTATAAAATATTTTTGTATCACTTTCTTCCATTACGCATGAGGTAAACGCTTGTCAGAAAGTTCCAACGAAGCTCAGCCACATCAACACCATCCTCCTCCTCTTGTTTTTAATCTCCCTCAACCACTTTCTCACACACTATAATCTCTTTTTTTATTTCAATACTCTTCACAAAAATCCCCAACTTCCAACGCAAACACTAATGTGAACCTAACACCACCGTCACCGCCGCAACAACCACCATGGCTAAACCTAAACCATCATCACCACCGGCAACCGCAATCCGCACCCTAATTTACTACCTCTCCGAACACCCTTCCATCGTCGAATTCCGTTGGAGTCACACCCACTCATGGGGCTCCACCTGGTCCTTCCTCTTCACCTCCATAGCCACCTACCTCATCCTCTCTCTCTTCCTCCATCTCTCCCTCTCCCTCCTCTTCCCCAACCGCCGCCACATCCCTCTCGGCCCCATCCCCGCCGTCCACAGCCTCACCATGTCCCTCATCTCCGCAACAATCTTCACCGGCACACTAATCTCCGCCGTATCCGAAATCCGCGACACTCGCTGGTTCTGGCACCGTTCCAAAACCCCATTCCAATGGCTCCTCTGTTTCCCCTTAGGAACACGACCCTCCGGCCGTGTCTTCTTCTGGTCCTACATTTACTACCTCTCCCGTTTCCTCCACATGTTTCGAACAACCCTAACCATCCTAAAACGCCGCAGGTTATCTTTTTCCCAACTCATAAACCACTCTGTCTCCACCTTTGTCTCATTCCTCTGGCTCGAATTCTCGCAATCCTTTCAAGTCCTCGCGATCCTGTTCGCGACCCTCGTTTACTCTCTGGTTTACGGTTACAGATTCTGGACCGCAATCGGACTTCGATCGGCTTGTTTTCCATTCATCTTGAACTGTCAGATTGTGTTGTTGGGGTGTAACGTGGCCTGTCATGTTGGAGTTTTCTTGATTCATTTCTTTTTCAAAGGCGGGTGTAATGGAATTGGTGCTTGGGTTTTCAATTCTGTTCTCAACACTGGTGTGCTTGTTATCTTCATCAATTTTTATGTGAGAATCTACGTTGTTGGTAAGTTTAAGAGAAGAAAAGTTGAAGAAACTGAGTCCGTGGATAATTGTAATGCGGTTTTAAATTCGGGTAGGTTGATGTTGCGACAAGATTCTTAATATTGTGTTGCAGTTTGGACAACATCAGAAGTTATTATGTTGCGGTCTAAATGGTAAAAAAATGTGTACCCTAATAGAGCAAAGTGTATATGATGATAAGAATAAGAATAATATAATAGTCATTACTGGAAATAGAATCATTCTTCAATTGACAATTTTTTTCTATCATAGTAGAATTAGAGAAACAAGAGTATGTTTTCGTTTTGAAAAAGGTGTATAGTTAGTTTCTGTGAGCATGTCAGGATTAGTTGAGAATATTGTTGTGTTCCGTGAATGAAAATATTGATGGTAGTAATGGTACCAATTGAAGTAGGTATGGAAGCATTAACTACTTTAGTAAAGTGCGCTCCGTTGGTGTTTACGTAACCTTTATTCAAGTTGATTTGCTAAGCTAAGTATAAGAGTATCTAACAGATTTTAATTGGAATATGCCTTCCGTAATTATATGTAATCCATTCAAATTCAATCAAATATGTTATGTTGTGGAATACATGGAAGATATTTATGAGTTAAATTTATATCTCGTTAATAAAAACCATTTTAAATATTTATTTTTTGGTATGGGTTGGATACTTACACTTTATAATTCATTTTTAAAAAGAATTTAATTTAATATATTTAAAATTAATTAATATTACATAATGAATAACAAAGATTAGACATGGCAATAAAACCCAGACCCACGGGTACCCACCCGAACCCGCCCCGAAGTTGACGCGGAAAACCCGCTTTGACTGGGTTTGGGTTCGGGTTTGGGTTTTCCCCGATTAGAAAACATGGGGATGGGTCGGGCAATGGGGACACTAGTACCCACCCCGAACCCGTCCCGTTTATTTTAATATGTACATTATTATTTATATTTCATAATTTATATTATTAAATATGTGGCTAATGTTTTAATAATTTGATTTGTATTTATTATTTTAAATATTTGAAATATATGTATGAAATTTTTTGAGATTGTTTTATTTTGTTATTTATAATTTAATTTGATTTTTGAAAAAGAAAATATTTTTATTAAA
Source organism: Vicia villosa (assembly GCF_029867415.1). NCBI lineage: Eukaryota > Viridiplantae > Streptophyta > Magnoliopsida > Fabales > Fabaceae > Vicia > Vicia villosa. The sequence goes on from NW_026706279.1 coordinate 40,098, forward strand.
AAATTGATTTTACGAAATACATGGTGGCGGGGCGGGGATACCCGAACCCAACCCGAACCCGTTAAGGACGGATTTGGGTTTTAATTCCCCATCCCCGTTTGGGTTTGGGGCGGGTAACGGGGATTGCTTGGGGATTCGGGTTTGGGTTTGGGGGAGGTAAAAACCGTCCCCGACCCGCCCCGTTGCCATGCCTAACAAAGATCATGATAGTTTTTTAATAGGTTTATATAGACTACTAGACAAAATAAAAACAAAAAATATCAAGACATTGAATAAGGAATACTTCATATATGTTTGTTATATGTCATACAATCTAACTTATACATATTGTTTTTTCCCACTATTTATATGTATCTAGCTCTACAATTAGTATTGAACCCAGATATAATAAACATATAATATAAAAAATTCTAATACGTCTTTTTAAAATCCATCTTAAAAAAGACAATTCTTTTTTATTTTCCTTGCCATGTTCACCAATTTATTCACCGCTACCATTTCATCTACTAATAATTTGTTTTTAAGAAATGTCAAGTGATTTGGAGAGATGAGGTTATTCATAACCTCTACAAGTCTAACGTACAACTAAAGCAATCAAATCCTTACTAAAAATTATTTAGGGTGTTGTTAGAAACATAATCAAATCATTACTAAAAATTATTTAGGGTGTTGTTACAAACATAGTGCATGTAAGGTTAAAGCAATCAAAGCCTCACAGTCTTAACGCACATACAAAGACAATAAACCACAAAGTGACGATTAATGATTCACTCCCTTTTTGGTAGCTAGCCATACTAGAGACAAAGATGAGTCAACATTACTTACACCTCAAACCAGGTTCTCACTAGGAGCAGGAAAGGGGAGTCGACCCTTGATCAGACTCGTTTTCTAGAGATGTCCAATAAAACTTCAAGCACGACCTCGAAGAACAAACTATCTTCCAAAGAAACAAACTCTAAACTTAAAGCAATGTCGTAAAAGGTAAAAATAACGTTAAGTAATAGAAATTAAAATATACATTGCCAAGAAAGAACAATAATGTTAACATATTTATAAAAGTTACACTGAGTACAGACACCACAAACAAAAAATAACAAAAACCACAACAAGAGATTACACATTCAGCTCATCACTAACAGGAATTGATTTCCCATCCCCCATTTCTTGATCTCGACGAACTTTCTCTCGTGAAATATCTACTTGAAGACAACAATATTCCACCTACTGCAATCCATTCTCGAAAGACATGTGCAAGACGGAGAAATCGTCTTCCACTGGCGCCGCATACTCTTTAGCCAATGAAATATTTTTAAGACGCATATTCAGGAGGTCGTCCTTGATTTTCTTCCAATCTTCTCAGGCTTCTTTCAAAGAGACCTCCAACTCTTCTATCGTTATACGAGAAAAGTCCAATGCCTTTTTGGCCTTAGAGAAAGTGATCTCGGGCTTGGTCAGTGTTACCTGTACTAGGGCCAAAGCTTTGTCCTCCTTCTTCATCGCCTGAACCAGCGACTACACCTTCTCGACCACTATGTCCGGATACTCAAAAAGCTATACATTGGACCAGATCCCCAAAGTAAGAGAAGTTCCCTTTGAAGCTCCTCAAAATATCAATCTCGCTTTATTGTGAGAGCATTCACATGTTCTAAAAGCATTTCCTTTTCCTTTCAAAGACTGTTAGGAAGAAAAACTTCTCTCCTCCCAACAGCACCAAATCCCAAAATGGCTAATGCGCGACAAGTATGGTACTTCAAGTCTACTAACTCCTTATGGCGAATAACTCCAACCTTAATCGAGAAGTAGGTGCAGTCCTCTTCAAAAATAAGAGCTTAAAATTCCCCGACTGTTCGTGCACTAGGGAGGGAAAGGAGTGAATGGGGCACAACCACTAGAGTCGATTAAGTTCATCACATAGAGCCATGTCTCCCAAGTCTTGTTCAATCATCCAACGCAGGTGGACAAACGGGCTTTCCTCCTAAGGCTTCTCGAGCTCAAGACTAATGTTTAGACTCCTCTTAGCCAAAAGCGACGATGAAGGAAAAGCAGATGCCATTACGAACCAGTTAAGAGAATCAAGAACCTCCGCATGCACTAGGAAAGGTGAGTAGAGAGTAATCGACCCAATAGGAGGCCATGCATTATGAACTCCCTCAGTAGCACCCAACATAAGAAGTACGATCTGAAGAGTCCTTTTCATCTGCTCAATTGTTTTGTTAAATTTAATTTTATCTACAAACCAATAATATACAAGTTAGAAAGTAAAACACTAAAAGGCTATTCAAGAATAATGGGCTTCCCATGATGCTTACCAAAAATGATACGTCTATCCTCTTTCGACCCAACATCCATAAGCAAGTGTGTCTCTATGTACTGTTTCCCTTCTTTCCTTTTCTATGCACCAAACATCGGTAGGATGCCCTAGGCTCTATAGTTCATATGTTGACACGAGGCACCTCTTTGAGGAGTGTAGACAAGAAGTAATGATCTTTGAAGTGTTCCATGCTATCTGATGTGAGTATGAAGTGTGCTTAAGAGGGGGGTGAATTAGGTTCTTAAAATTTTTATCGGTTTTCGGTGATGTTTGGAATATTTTTTCGGTATATGGTGAGTTTATGTAAGTAGTAAATTGCATAAAAATAAATGACACAAGGATATATTTATGTACCCCTCACAATCCAAGAGTACTCTAGTCCCCTTACGCAGTAAGAGATTTCAATATAGTTGGTAACTTGTACAAGACAAATCAAAAACACCAAGAACAATCCTCTTGGATTTTACACTAAGCCCACTAAGAGAACAATTCTCTCAAAGTGACTCTCTTGCTTCCAACAATCCTGGACAACAAGGTTACAAACAAACAATCTTATTTTCAACAATTCTAAAAAATAAGATATGGATATAATAAGAACTTTTTGAATAGAAATTTATAGAACAATGATCACTTTGAGTGAATTATCAATTAAATTGATCTTCTATTCCAATAACAATAATTCACAAGTACTTAAAGTAATAGATTGCTCAAGTATTGTTTGGTTTGGATAATATAAAAGTGTGCAGAAAATATCTTGAATAAAGGTTGAAGAATGACAATGTGAATTCTAAAAATTTCTAAAATTTTGATTGGAAGAGGTAATTTGTGATTTGAAATTCTTTGTATTTATATGTGCATAACACCTTTTTGAAACATGGCAAGAGAATGGAGAATTACCATGAATAAATGTCAAGTTGAAATGAAATGGTTCCATGAAGTGGTGCATGAAAGGGTGTTGAAAAAGCTACTTTTTCAAATTCGTACAGGGTGCAATCGATTTCACAAAAACAACAATTGATTGCACAAGGGCCAACAACTATATTTTTTCAAAAAGTTTTAGTGGGCAATCGATTGCACCAATACAGCAATCGATTGCACAAAGAAGACCAAAAATCTGCTAAGTGTTTTTAGGCAATATTTTTGAAAATGCTCCAGTGAGCAATTGATTGCACCCTAGTAGCAATCAATTGCATGGATAAGGCAAAGGCATATTTTGGAAACTGGAAGAGAGAACAATCGATTACTTTAAATGTGCGATCGATTGTACATAGTGAAAAATGGAATTTTTGTCTAAGTATTTAGTGTTATGGTTATGGCAGAGGTATGTAATGATTTTTGATGTTTTGAGCAACTAAGACTTAAGTATTTAGTGAGAGTTATTGTTATACCTTCTTTTTTATGTTTGAACAATAGTCTTGACTAAAAATGCTTTATGTTTGAATAACATCCTTGCCTTCTTGATACTAAGAGATTTGTCTTCATCAAAACAAAGTTCTTCATTCAGAAGCTTGAGTTCACATATGAGTAGAACTCAAAAATCTTGGTACATTTCTTTAGAGATATTAGACCTTGGCCATGTGCTGAATTAGGAGAGTTACGTTGATATTTAAAGATATGTAAGAAGAGCGGTGTGGTCGGCACACCCTTATTGCATTCACTAAAATACTGGAAGATATTGATGTAAGCCCAACATATTAAGGAGAATCAACGTTCTTAAATGGGCACGAAACATCTGTCATATTTACTGCATGTCCTATTGTCTTCTTCACGGGGAATCACCCTCAATCTTTAAAAGATCATGCTGCCATGAAGGTATGGTCTAGAAGACCATTATGAACAAAAGTAGAGAGAATATCGAGCATTTCTTAGTTAACCCACACCGGTGAGTTGTCCTCGGTGGCTTTCTAAACTTTAGGTGGGATATCCTCTATTTTAAGGGATCCTATTAACATATGAAAGAAGTGAATACAGATAGCAACGCGAAACAAGTTTAAAGCCAAGCCTAGTGTTCATACTAAAATATAGGTGAAATAAACCACTGATTAGTAACAATCTCCTCCATCAAACCCCATGACCTTCTTCTCTAAAAAGCCTGAATCGCGAAGGATTCCATCCAGCCACAGGTTCCCCAATCGAAGACCCCATCGTGGTATGTGTCTATAAGACCACTAAAAGCCTTTGTGGCACTAGTGGTACAAAAAAGTCATGGTAAAGAAAGCAAGATTGAAAGAAAGGGAAGTCTATATGTTACCATAAAAAGGAAAATTTGGGAGCTTACACCTGAAAGAAGGGGCATGAACTTGTCCAGGATGAAGGCATGCGCAAGAAATTGGAAACAACGACAGAAACCACAAATGAGGAAAAAGAATCAGGGTTTCTCAAATCCAAAAGTAGCGGAAAAAATATAAGATTAGTAATCCAAGAACTTCTTATATGCATTTCCACAACAATGAACCGTGTGATTTACCATATTGGGAAATGTGAATCACGCCACCAACAATCAAGATCTCATCAGGGACTATTCTGACCACTAGAGTACCCTAGGATAGAGGGAATATCATTACTGTAAGATATAGGGACACACGTCGGAGCCTCTCGCGAAACGTCGTTAATCAAGAGAAAAATTTAATGTATTTTTTCTCGCAATGTTAATAACGTTCTGTCAAGGCTTTTCACTTATTTCTATTAAATAGTCGACTTAAAGATGAACATTGCAAAGCGCCCATTCTATAGAATAGAACAAGGGCATGGGGACTAGTGTTCTGGTTCATTGCAAAGCCCAAAGAAAAGGCCCAAAAGCAAACCTCGAGTTGAAAGGCACGCAGAGCAAGTGGACCTTCGCTATAACCAAAATGGGTAATTCTGCAGTTCAGTGCATTAATCATCTGATCCAATCTGATGGATGTCCATATAACACAACGCATCATATGGGAGTAGTTTCAACCACTCTTGGTATATAAAAATAAAATGCACCATTTCAGGTATTCCAATTCATTCTCACTCACACATTATTTCTGATCCATTTCACTGACTTGGACGTTGGAGTGCTAACCTTGTAAATCAACACCCTTCCGTCGCACCAAAATACATATCTACCGCAAGAAGACACAATTTTACCATCTCACCTTTCGTTCATATTCGAACAAAAAATATTTTTGTTATTTATATATTTAATCAACAATTTATTCAACTCTTTTAATATAATATATATTTTCATTAAATAATTTCTCTTTCTTAAAATATTGTACTGAACTCTTAAATTTAATTATTTATTGATTTTAATCGATTTATTTTATATATATAGGGTTTAATAGATATGCACTGACAGTGTAAAATAGTTTTACACTGTTTTCCAATAGAAAACAAACAATCTGCCATATCATTAAAAAAAAATTTAAAATAAAAGTCTGGCGTAATTAGATACATGAGTGTGATTGGTTGACAGTATCATCCATTTTCTAATATATATATATATATATATATATATATATATATATATATATATATTTTATATATTTTATATTACTAATTGTAATAAAATTTTATCATATACAATATAACTTAGCAATTAGTTTTTAGTTTTTATTATTTAAAAATTAATAATTACGGAATGATTTTAATTTTATTTTTAAATTATTATTTTAAAAATAAAATAGCTTCTAGGTTCAAAAAGTTATAGGTCAAACATACATTAATACTGTGATGCAGTAATTTCATCTTAAATTCAAATATTAATGCATTGATGTTAAGAGATTTGAACTTTAAATTAGTGGTCAAAAGTTTTATTTTGAATTCTGACGTATGAAAGAATGTTTGAAAACAAGAAAAACTCACTTAGTGTATTTAACATATTCTTTTGATGGAGATTAGTTATTATTAAAATATTTACAAAATATTAATTTAATAAGACAGCTCAAATTCGTTTTAGACCAAATAATTGTCGGTGGGAGATAAACAAGTACTCAATTGATTCATTAAATTTGCTATTTCAGAGATTTCTTGTATGCACACCAAAGTAACTAAGAAAATACTCCCTCCGTTCTCAAATATAAAGCAGAAAAAAAAAAACTATGGTCTTATATTTAAGAAAAAAAAAATATTTATTACATTTAATGTCACTATTCCAAATATACCCCTACAATTTTTTAGATTTTAAATGTTTGCAACAATTTCCAAAGCAAAAAATAGGGGTAGAATTAGAAAGAGAGTAAAAATTAAATGCATTAAGACATTCTTCTTAAAGGGTGAGCTTCTTTGCAAATTTGTTTATATTTGAGACCGGAGGGAGTAGTGTAAATAAGAGTAGGTAGAGGAAGGTTGATGGTGATGGCAGGTGATGCACATCTTAATTAAATGCAGTAGTTAATAAAGACACCATTCATTCATGGTTGTTAATAAATCAATACTGCTTACTCTCATTTTCTTTTCCAGCACACCAAAGTAGTAAATACTGTATTTATTTGGCCTAGTAACATGACAGAGACACATTAAGGTTGTTATTGGTTTTTGTTTACAAATGGCAAAATACTGAAAGTGAATGTGGATGAAAAATAAAGGAGTTATTTAAAACAAGGGTAATGCTAACATGTGTCCTAAGAGTACATATTAAAAAATCTACATTTAAAAAGTTTGTCTTGAATAAAATAAAAAATAAAATTAATTATTGCATAAATAGCACTATAATCTGTCTGGTACAATCAACTAGGAGTGGACGGACATTGGTCAGTTTGGGTTGGATTCGGATATAATATATCAAACCGGCATAAACCATGGATGCAATTATTAGATCTAATTCCGACTGATTTTTACTTCGGTTTGATCGGTTTTGGATAGATCGATATATCGGTTAACATGGATCGGTTTGTTCGATTAATTGATCCTAAATGTTTGTTTTAAAAACCTATATTGTTAATCTCGGAAAGCGGCGCGGAGCGGCCTACTCTAAAATGGGAGCGGCGCAGGCGCTATTTCAGTGGTGCGGACACTAAAAAATAGGCACTTACAAGCCGATAACATACTAATAAATACAAAAAATGAACTCAAACTTCATATGTCTTAAGCAATAAAATACTTTCAAATAAATAATACCATACTTCCCATTCCAAATACCATTAAAAGGCATGTCTTAATCAAAAGTGCAAAACATTGTTACAAACTTTCAAATATTAATAAAATTTATCAAAATAAACACTTACGCATCTAAATCTTAAATTAACTAAACATGAAAACTCTAATAAAAATTCACAAATCATTAAAAGTTAAGTCTTCATCATCTCTTCCTTCCTCACTAGCATCCTCTTCATCCTCTTCATACTCTTCATCCTCTCCAATATATTCTCCATCATCAAATTCATCATCTACTACTATCACTTCCTTTGCTTTTGGCTTAGATCTAGATGAAGAAGGCGGTGGAGGTGCAGCCGCGTTCTTTTGCAATGCTGCTTGGCTCATAGTGTTGATTGCAGGCTCAGCAGCACCACTTGCAATTTCAACATCTAGCCAAGACAAATCCTCACCATCAAACACCATATCATTATCAGGTTCAGGTTGAGTCTCATCTTCACCTCCCGACAACCATAGGCTACGAGTATCAAAATCATCTTCCATTACCACAAGATCAATCAAATCATCACTGTCAAAGCGCTCTTTCAAATTTTGACTGTACTTGATAAAAACCAAGTCTTGCAACATTTGATGTTCAAATCTATTTCTCTTCTTGGAGTGAATCTATATTATAATTTTAATTTTAGTTAAAAGAAATAAATATACCAAAGAAATAAGAATTAATTTGAATCTATAACTTAATAACAACTACTTACATGCTCAAAAGTACTCTGATTCCTCTCACAACCCGATGAACTACAAGTAAGACTCAATATTTTAATAGCAATGAGTTGCAAATTTGGTGTTCTTGCTCCATACCTCCTCCACCACTCAGCTGCAATGCAACAATTATTTGTATTAACATATATAAACAAATGGTTATGTAATTAATTTATTGTGAAATAGACATAGTTACTTACTAGGAGCTACATCGACTCTTTGCCTTACCGCTTCATTCAATCCAAAGTGGCCTGCACCCATCTTATATTTCACCAATTCTCCATGGATGTCATCAATAACTTTATCACTTGCAGAAAGCTTATTAATGCATGCATAAAAGCCATCCAACAACTTATCGTCATTCTCAATCATTGGATTTCTATAAAAGTACTTCAGATTAAGATAATACCCAGCTGCATGTAACGGATGATGAAGTTGAATACTCCATCTTCTATCAATAATATCAATGACTTCTTTGTACTTGGCTTCATTATTGTTGAAGTTTTTTTAATTAACTCCTTGGCTTCCAACATTGCATGATAGATGCTTCCCATGCTTCTTCTCATTGTCAACAAGCCTAAGTACTTTTACAAGAGGCCCCATGGTTTTAAGAGCAAACACAATATCCTCCCAAAATGAGACTTGAAGAACAATAGCAGCCACCTTCTTTCCTTTCACCTCCTTACTTGCATTCAAGTTCAACCATTCTTCCGAAGTGAGCATGGGTCTAATTTTTGACTTTAGAGAGTGCAGTCTGTGCAGAGTAAGAAAGTTTATGGCAAACCTTGTAACTCCACTTCTAACCTACTCACTTTCTAGTTTCTCCCTCATTTAGTTTAAAACCAAAGAATGGTTGTAAATGAAGCCCACGAGAGTCATTCCTTTTTATATAACCTTCTTGACTCTTGCAATTTTTCTGATATCTTCTAGCATCAAGTCTAGACAATGAGCAGCACATGGAGTCCTAAATATCTTTGGCCTCAATACTTGAAATTTCCAGCCAAGACATAGTTGCTTCTATTATCGGTAACAAGTTGTACAACATTACTTTCACCAATCTCTTCTACAAAGCTATCCAAAAGTTCAAATAACTTTTGTCTAATTTTCATGTAAGCAGATACATCAACACTTTTAACAAACATTATACCTGCAGGAGAATTCACCAAAAAGTTGATCAATGTTCTTCCCTTTGTATCGGTCCAACCATCATACATTATAGAGCGACCATACTTTTCTTGTTCTTTCTTATTAGTACTCAACATCTCATGTGTAAGTTTCAACTCTTCTTGAAGCATAGGAACTATCAACTCATAGTAGCTCGAAGGCTTCAAATGTGCACCATACATACCAATTGCTTCAACATTCAATTTTAAACTTTTAGAATTTGCAACATTGAAAGCAATTCCATTACGATAAAATAAACGAGCTATGTATTTGCAACAACTCGATCTTGCTTTCTTATCACATGCATAATTCAATCTTGTTTGTTTTCCTTTTTTAAAGTTTCCTAGGGTTTTCTATAGTAAATTATGATCGCGACTTTACGTGTCTCTTAGTCGGAAAACTGCAAGTGCACAGTCGTGTCATGTAGTTTTAAAAGATATCGAATTCACAAGGACTATAAATCGATCTACCGTTATATAAAGTTACTATGTAAAGCTAAGGCTAATGAATATTTTTTTGGAGGGAAATTAATTAACGGGAAATAAAACTTAGATCTAGATGAAATATTAATGGGCGGATATCGGTATGTAATTCGTCTAGCTTAGGTGATCCGAAGTTCCATTGGCCAGGTTCTTTATCAAATAAAAAATCTTTATTAAATATGTCCGTTTAAAAGTCCTACTCTCAAACTCTCGCTCTATTGACTTAGACTACGATCCTAGCTCATAATGTACGCTCTCGCTGTCCCATCAGATTTAGAAACGCCTTTGGAAAACAACATAATTAATAAAATACCTTTTTCATGTAAATATTATTTACTTAAAAACCCTTGTCTCAAACTCTCGCTCTATTGACTTAGATTATGCTAATAATCCCTAACGTACGCTCTCGTTGTCCCACCGAGTTTAAAAACACTTTTTGAAAATAAATAATATCTAATTAGTTTTAATACGCTCTCACTGTCCTTAAAACTAATGTTCTGTGTCTATGTTGAAAGTATTTGTGGGTAAATATTTTCGGTAATATATCGTATCCACAGGGATTGGTTAATATCACTGCCGTTCTATAGTTGTTTATTTTGAGTTAAGAAATTTGGTTTGGTTTGTTTTATACTAATAGTAATATCAAAAGCAAATAATAAAATAAAAGCAAGTAAAGGACTTTGTGTTAACAATTAAAGAAAGATGTTGAGTCTTTAGGGTTCATCAACCTAATCCTATACAATTATCAATTAATTCTCAATAGAACAATCCTTTGAATCATTATCTTCACTTATCCTCAAATAAGATTCCATGTCTGCAAATCAAATTAGATAACTTTTACCGGTATGAGATCCGATCTCTCCAAATCACAATAACGATAATAGTAATTAAGAACGATAATTATGAAAACCCAATTACAATTCCATCTCTGCAAATTGCAATTGAATCAATATAGTAACCTAGGGCAAAAGTTAAATCCTTTCTTTCGATCAAAGATTCAACAATGATGTAAATTAAAAGCAAGGTTTCTTATTGATAATAAATTCAAACAATTGTTCACAGGAATTAATCAATGGTAATGTATATTCATAGGTTAACTACTACCTTAGACTCAACAAGAGGGATTTAGCTCTCCATAGACATGAAGAACATACAAGAATCAATGGAGGAATTCATCTTCATCAATAGAATGTCTTCGATTGGTAAAGAATCCACCTTCAATTGTTGTTCTCAGCTTCAGAATCAGATAGCTCTCCTAATTTCGCTCCCACAAAGTATATCACCACTTGGAAAACTAGGGCTTTAAAACAGAACTTTTGGGCTTTTAACGCCGAGGCCGCGGCGCGGCAACGGGCTGGCGCGGCGCGCCCCTCAAACAGAAGTATTTTCGCGGCGCGCCTAGGAACTCTCGCGGCGCGCCCTTTGTACTTTCCATCTTTTTCTTCACCCTTTGAGACTTCCAGCTTTCTTTCCTCCTCATGTTCTTCTTAAGTTCTTATTCAGCTCAAAACCTGCAACAATAACACCCACAAGTGATTCGATTTGCTTTACGCACGAACTAAACTTATTCAGTTCAATTCTTAATAAAAACCTATGGATTCATCACATTTTTGCATTGGTTTAGAGAAGAAATCACTTATATTAACACATGAATTTACCATTAATTTACTCCTAACAAACTCTCCCCAACTTAGAGTTTTGTTTGTCCCTAAACAAAATTACTTACCTCCAGCAAAGTTTACTGACAATCAAGCAACAAGTTTTTCAAAAAGTTTTTCTCAAGTGGTTCAATCCAGTAACCAAGTCAAATACTCCTCTTCTACCTGCAAACTCAGAACATCCACATGAAACAAACGTTGAAAGCAAATTACCTCCAGAAGTTCAAAACACTACACAATTGTAATTGAATCAGCACTAATCACTCTCATCAAAAAGTATGATGAATAAAAGAGGGGTTAAACACTCATCCAAACAATTAAATCAACAAAGATCCATATCATACGTTCACCAAATTGCTAGCATCAAGTCTTGTGGAATCTGAGAATCAGAAGGTCTTTCTATGGTTGTAATGTGATTTAGATTCAAAGAAAAGAAGATAATCAAGGGTTGTTCCTAATATAGGGAAGCATCCAATTCATAACTTATTTCTTTTTCTCTAAAACTCTACTTCCTTTACCTGTCCATCTTTTTTTCATTCATTCGTAGCTTGATTCTTCTTTTTCACTTTTTTTTTCAACAATATTTATATTCAAACGTTGTTACTTCTCCTTTTTTTTTTTTCAAGCTACGACTTCTTTTATCTTTCACCGATTACCACAAGTACTTACTCTTCTTTTAAATGTGACTCTCCCCAACTTGGAGATCAACCTGTATTCAGATTATATGAATGCTCCCCTACTTTCTAAAAAGGTCAAAGAGAAAACACATCACCAAATTTTATGGTTGATGGTCCAGAAAAAAACTTTTTATTGAGATCAAAACTCACCAGATATTTTCCTTGGTGTATATTATAATGCTTACCTTGACCTCAGGCTCAAAGAATGGTTAGCAAAGGATCACACTCTCACAGAAGAAAATAAGTTGTGCATTAGAATAGGCTAAAAGAACTCTCAGATTCAAACAAGTGCCTAAATCACTTTCACCGATTTCCACAGACGATGCAACAAATGGTTTAGCATGATACAAACAAGTCAAAACAATTGATGGTCTCCTGCATATAGTAAACAATGGAAAGCTTTCCTCACAATGGTTAAGGCTAAGCTGATCCAACAAACAATGTACCATAAAGAACTTCTGACAGTATTTACTAACACCTTAAGTTTCATTGCACACATTAAAAGTTTGAGTTCAAAAATTCATACCTGCTATGTCACTTTTATTGAAAAAGAAGGTGAAAAATTAATTTTTCAAAAAAATTCACTCACTACCACTTTCATGCATGTTGCTCCATTGTTGGTACTTTGCTTGAGATTTTCACTATGCTGTAGAAACTACTCATTCTAAACTGGGGATAAAAGAAACAATAAACAAAAAATTGAAAAATGCAAAAGAGTAAATCCACCCCCAAACTTGAACTAAACATTGACCTCAATGTTTCGTAACAAGCCCGAGAGGGTTGACTCACAGAGGGTATTGCAATATCAATTGCCTCTTCCTAGCTTTCACCAGAAAGATTCCCTTATTATTTCCTGAAATAAAAATAAACAAAACAAAATAAAACATTAGAAGCATGGTTTGCCTCCCACGAAGCGCTTCGTTTAACGTCGCATGGCTCGACGGTTCATGGTTGAATCATCAACCATTGTCTCGTTTTCTTGGCACCTTTCTTACCAATGTGAAGCCCCAAAAGTATTTCATGTTTGCTTGTTTGGTTTCTTCATCCTTAATTCGTACCATTTCAACTCGCGATCTTTCTTCCTTCATTTGTTTTTTCCTCTCCTCAAGAGAGATAACCTCCTTATCCGTTAATTTCTTCGTCGGTGAGAACCTATCCTTGATGAATTTGACAAATTTTGGCTTTAACTCTAAACCTTCTAAAGATGGGATGGTGATTTGCAAACGGCTAAACATTTCCATTGGCTGAAAGTAATGACTCTCATTCCCTTCTTTATTAGGAACCTGTAGAGAAAGTAATTCCAATGAGAGTTTATGCTCCTTTGCATTACTACTCTTCTTCAACTCTAAGTCCATCATATTATCTTTTGAAACAGTTTCAACTTTTGAAGTTTCTAACTCATTCACGACTTCTTTGATTATATCCTCCTTTTTTGTTCCTTCGACTAACACTTCATCTACTTTTTTAGGAGGTCTTGGATAAGGTAGCTTCATTGAGAGCTCATACTTAACTTCTAGATTTTTCTTGATGTTTACATACTCTATGTTATCCTTTTCAACAACATCTTCTTTGTCATCAACTTCCTCCTCCACTCTCTTCTTTCCAACATCCTCACCAATCACTTTTACACTCCTTATAGAAGTAGCATTGCAAGTTTCTACATAAGTCGTAGGATTTTGAAAAGTTGAGACTTGACTTACGTTTTGCTCGGTTAAGAATTTGGTAAGTTGAGCATCTTGAGTTTCCCGGTTTTGTTGAATGGTTAAAGAGAATTGCATGAATTGATTCATGGTTTCCTCTAACTCAGATGGTCCACTTTGATAACCTTGGTTATAATGTGAAAGCCCTTGTTGTTGATTTGTCATTGACATTTGTATGAACTGATTCATGGTCTCTTCCAACTTAGATTGTCCTCCTTGTTGTTGTGGCGACGATTGCGTGTAAGGTTGAAAGACTTGTTGTTGATATTCATGGTTAGCCATATGATACCCCATCGTATCTTCCGGTGTGCCCCATCTGCTATCATAAAACTCACTGACTTGAGGTGTGAACTGTGACACACTTTGAAGGAGGTACTCCATTTGTTGGAATAGGATCTCGTTATGAGCATGAATCCCGGCATTTATGTTTGGGTCAAACATGCCGACAAACAAAAATCTACAAAACTAGCAAACACGTGAAACAACCGAATAGAGAAAATAAAAATTAAAACTCAAAATAAGAACTATTGCAATGCATGCAATATTGACACCAATTCCCCGGCAACGGCGCCAATTTGTTGAAAGTATTTGTGGGTAAATATTTTCGGTAATATATCGTATCCACAGGGATTGGTTAATATCACTGCCGTTCTATAGTTGTTTATTTTGAGTTAAGAAATTTGGTTTGGTTTGTTTTATACTAATAGTAATATCAAAAGCAAATAATAAAATAAAAGCAAGTAAAGGACTTTGTGTTAACAATTAAAGAAAGATGTTGAGTCTTTAGGGTTCATCAACCTAATCCTATACAATTATCAATTAATTCTCAATAGAACAATCCTTTGAATCATTATCTTCACTTATCCTCAAATAAGATTCCATGTCTGCAAATCAAATTAGATAACTTTTACCGGTATGAGATCCGATCTCTCCAAATCACAATAACGATAATAGTAATTAAGAACGATAATTATGAAAACCCAATTACAATTCCATCTCTGCAAATTGCAATTGAATCAATATAGTAACCTAGGGCAAAAGTTAAATCCTTTCTTTCGATCAAAGATTCAACAATGATGTAAATTAAAAGCAAGGTTTCTTATTGATAATAAATTCAAACAATTGTTCACAGGAATTAATCAATGGTAATGTATATTCATAGGTTAACTACTACCTTAGACTCAACAAGAGGGATTTAGCTCTCCATAGACATGAAGAACATACAAGAATCAATGGAGGAATTCATCTTCATCAATAGAATGTCTTCGATTGGTAAAGAATCCACCTTCAATTGTTGTTCTCAGCTTCAGAATCAGATAGCTCTCCTAATTTCGCTCCCACAAAGTATATCACCACTTGGAAAACTAGGGCTTTAAAACAGAACTTTTGGGCTTTTAACGCCGAGGCCGCGGCGCGGCAACGGGCTGGCGCGGCGCGCCCCTCAAACAGAAGTATTTTCGCGGCGCGCCTAGGAACTCTCGCGGCGCGCCCTTTGTACTTTCCATCTTTTTCTTCACCCTTTGAGACTTCCAGCTTTCTTTCCTCCTCATGTTCTTCTTAAGTTCTTATTCAGCTCAAAACCTGCAACAATAACACCCACAAGTGATTCGATTTGCTTTACGCACGAACTAAACTTATTCAGTTCAATTCTTAATAAAAACCTATGGATTCATCACATTTTTGCATTGGTTTAGAGAAGAAATCACTTATATTAACACATGAATTTACCATTAATTTACTCCTAACAGTCTACTATCCGGTTAAATATCTCAAACTCTCGCTCTGTTGATTTCTAACCTTAGTCTGTTTTAAAATCTCAAACGTCCGCTTTGCTGATTTTAAAAACTTTTAATAAATTCAATTAGACACTAAAACCAGAAAAAGTGATTTTCAATAAAAAATTATTTAAGCCAATTTATTTCGGATGCCTTCGGCTAGACTAATTTACATACCGGCACATGATTAATTTAGCTAAACATACTTATTAAATTAAACATGCATAAACAATAATAATTCATATATTTAGGCATATTCAATAATTTATAAACGAGAAACATAAAACTATAAATTAAATAAATGATAGAAATAAAAACCTGAAAATATAACTTGAATTAATTCTTGAACTTGAAATAGAGAACACTCCACCACAAGCCGGTTGGATTTGTTCTTAAAATTCTTCGATCAAATAATGAAAACAAGGAATTAAAATACTATGATCTAATATAATGTTAGATCCAGTAAAAATTACAAAATAGTTTCCGGTGTAGAAACTATTGTGATAAAACAAAATATATGCCTAGAACTATGAAAAGAATATGGAAATAATAACTTGAAATTGAATGCTGGAATCGAAAATAGGAAAACTAGACGTGAGAAACTGTGGATGGGACTAAAACTTGTCCAACCTCGTTTTACATGAATACTCCCCTCTTTATATAATGGAAATTGTTGGAAGTTATCATGTGAGAGGTAGTGGAGATAGAGAAGATCATGGTTGGAGAAGTTGACAAAATATAGTAAACGAATGAAAACTTAGAATTGTCCATGAAAATAGTGGAGAAAATGGTTAAGTGACGAGTCCCACATGCTTTTGAGACGGGCGTCTTAGTAGGTTTGGGGCTTGGAGACGAGAGTCTCCACTATTGAAGACGTGGCAGTGGACTGGAGACGGGCGTCTCCACTATTGGAGATGTGGGCATTGTGGGCCTTGGAGGCGGGCACCTCCACTTTTGAGGTGGGCTTCCACTTTGTTCTTGGGCCTTCATCTTGTAGTTTGTTCTACTTCTTCAACACCCCTCCTTTGCTATTTATACCAACTTTCATTTCTTTGGATTTTTGAACGATTTCTTCTCGATTTCTTTCCTTTTCTCAATCGATCTTCGAATAACCTAATTAATCTGAAACAATGAAAATACCAGTATAATACTAAAATAAAATAAAATAATTAAAATAAAATACAAACATTATTTATGTAAATCAAATCAAATATACTATATAATTTCGTGTTATCAATCTCCCCCACACTTAAACCATTGCTTGTCCTCAAGCAATCATCCAACATGGTAGAAATAATTAAGTGCGATTTGAAACAAGGGTACGACACAACTCCTAATCATACGTGGCCGTAGGCTAATGTTAGATCGATAGGTACTAAGTGTTCAATTCCAAGGACACCGAACGACACAATGTTTCAGAGACTCCCTCTTTATGCAAACCAGTTCGAATTATGCCATTATAACTCAACCTATATCTCTCGTTTTTCTTTCGCTTTTTTCATTCAAGTGAAATCACATTAAGCCCGTTATCTGTACACTCACCTAGTTGGGGAAATCGTTTAGCGACTATGATCCTTATTCTTTAGCACGAGGTTCTGGTTTTTAAGTGGTGCAACCCCATTTTTTCCTAACTGCGGTTGCAGGGAATCAGACCGAAGTCCGTCCTACCAAGTCCAGTGCCAGTGACCTCTGGGCCAACCAACAATTGGTGCTTATTATTAAATCCTTATTGGCTTAACAACCGTTGGGCTAAATGACCGGGTGAGGGTCCCCTAATTTAGAAGGTTATTTTTCAATTAAATCATTTATTTATTAAAAACAAGATCATTCACTTATATTCATCAACTCCCTACGTAGTTTGTGCTTAAGATGGTGCCGATTGCTAATAGGAACTACTTAAGAGCTACTTTGAAAACTTGAGCCTAAGATCTCGACATAATGGGCATCCAAATTGATCTCACATAATGAGGGGGTTTAGGTTGTCAGGAAGGTATCGATGTTGTTGAAACGTCCCCAAGTCTTTCAAACAAAGCCTAAAGTGTGACAACCTCTATACTTTTAGAGTGTGTATGCCATGCGTCAAAATTCAAATTTTTGTTGGAGGTTAAAATTTTCAATTTTTTTCAAATTTTGGGGAAATTCAATAGCAACCGAAAATCATGTATAAAGACTTGAAAACATAACTAGAAAACAATAAAGCAACAAATGAAAGCGGTAAAGTTCCTCCCCCCACACTTAAACCAAACATTGTCCTCAATGTTTTGATCAGAGGTGGAAAAGGAAAGACATAACCTATATGGATGCTACTGGCGGGCTATCATGACCAAATCTGCCCCGCGTACGGAGGAAATACCTTCTCCTATCATACTCATCAATTGTGACACCACCAGCAGCAACATTCGTAGGAATGTGCATGGAGACCCGCTCATCTTTGAGATGATCAACTATAGATTTTTCGCCTAGATATGGTCGAGATGTGACAAGCTATCCATATTTTTTTTCCTGCAAGTTCAAACAGTAAAAATAAAACATTAAAATGAAAGCTCGTGGGTTGCCTCCCACGCATCGTTTTGTTTAACGTCGATAGCTCGACGGCTTAAGAGTGCAAGCACTCAAGGTGGTTCTCTCGAGAATGACTCCTCGGTTGAACTTTTAGTAATCGTCATTTTCCATGGCCATTTATCGATCCATATCACGTACCCTCACCTCTTCTTTTCTTTCTTCTGTGGGGTGGTTCATTCTTTTTAACTCGTGGTGGTGGTTCTAGATCTATCCTAAGTATAAGCTTTTCAAGCTTGGGCTTTGTGATATTATCCACCACCTCAAAGGTTAATCTTACCCTCTTAACATAAATGATATCCCTAGTTTCGTGGTCCTCTAACTTTCTCTTTTTATGGGAGACTTCAAACAAGCGTGTATTGGTGTCGATATTTTCCAATACCTCCACATACGTTTTAGATTGGGATTCTACCTTAGCTTCCATAAAACTTTGCGGAAAAGGAATCGGTGGGATATAGGGAGGAGGAACAACAATAGGTGCTTCCTTCTCTACATCTTCTACAACCTCTCTTTCAGTTGGTTTTGGTGGATGTCATACCCCAAAATTTGCCCACACTATTTCTCCTATTCAAGTTTCAAATCCATATGCAAAGCTCCTATACAAATTCTCCTATACAAAGTTCTGAACTAAGGGTTTGGTTCTTTCAAAGGAAAATCACTGAATCAATGGCTCAAGGTGGTTCCATAGGGTCAGCAACATCCTCTTAACCCTAAAATCATCATTTGATCAAGGGTTGATCATGATGATACAAGGAAAGATCAGAAAAGTCAAAAGTCAAAAGTTACTAGTTTGGGCATAAACTGAAAAAGTTAACGAAACTTTGAAAATTCACCAAATATTCATACTTCATTAGAAAAATTCCCACCAAAGCTCATTTTGAAGGGAATTCATTCCTCTATCCAATGATCCAAGAATTAAAGCTCATAGGTCAATAATCTAAGAGATATGGCTTCATACATTATAGGTCCTTTTCAAAAGTCAACAAGAAGACACTTTTTCCAAAAGGGTATAAAATGAGAATGGAAAATAATTTTGATATGGAACCAAAGACACTGGTTAGAGGACTCCCTAAGGTTTCCAAAAAGTTCACAATCTTGAAAAAATATGGAGATATGAAGAAATGGCAGGGTGTAGAAGTTCATCTATTTTCAAGGGTGTATATGAGGGAAAAAGACCAAAAATTCAAAAGACTTCTAAAATGGGCTTGATTTCTTTTGGTTCTAATATCATCTTAAGCCCATCCACGACCATGGAATACATCTCTTACATTCTTATTAGTTTTATTTATTATTTTATAGATTTTATCCATTAAAATCATAATTTAATTAAATAAAATTATAAAAATAATAGAAGATTTGATTTTGCTTTAAATTTGATTCAATTAAATATCAAATAAACATTCCAAAATCGTGGCAAGAGAGATTGGAAAGAGATGATCAAAATTTGAGCCAAAATAAGAAAGATTCTATTCAAAATTCAATAAAATATTTTCATATTTTTAAGCCATCAATCACACGATTTGTCCAAGAATATTTGACCTAATCCCAACCCTTATATATATTGGAGCTCATTCAGAATAAAGGGGACGAAAAAGAGGGGAGGAAAAGCTAGGGTTCTTGCAAGGAGAAATTTCAAGAAACAAACAAATTCGTATCAACTCATTCCAGCCATTTGCAGTGTAAACCAATCGTCCACTTCTCTTCCTAAGGGTTAATCAACAATCCTTCAGCCACGCGCCTTACCCACTAAAAAGCTAAGTTTCTAACTCTTTCTTGGCTCAAATACTATTTTAATTTTTATCTTTTGCTTTTATTTAATTTCTGCTTTGAACATCTTATTTTATTTTTATCTTTTATTTTCGCGCCCAATTCTTTCCCTTTCTCTTCTTCATTTTTCAGGGTTAATCAAGATTCTCCGACTACGCGCCATCAGAGCTAAGTTTCCAATCCTTATTTATTTTATTTAAAATATTATTTTCTTTTTGCCTTTCGCCTAAAATAGGGTTTGTCTCGAATAATCAATGCACTCACCCTTATTTTACCTTCCTTTTAATTTTCAGGGTTCGAGGAAGATCAAAGCGTCGATGTTTAAAATTAATTATTGACCCTTCTTATTTTTTGTCTTTTAATTTTCCCCATCCCCGCAGGTGTTTATTGTAATAGCGTAGGATTTTCATTCTGCCTTTATTTTTTCTGCTGTGGTTAGTAATCTTAGGGAGTGCAAGCCTTTAATTAACATAGATTACTAATTATAAGATAATATATCTGAATTGAACCACCTGATTGTGCCACACACTCACCTTTAGGGTAATCCCTCTGGTTGCCTTGTTGCCTTATTGTTGCCTTATTGTTGCCTTATTGTTGCCTGTTGCCTCTAAACGTATTAATAGTCAAAGTCCCTCGATTCCGAGGATACCTAAAGCAATGTTGCCTGTCGCCTTCAGAGTTATTGAAACTCCCTCGATGTTGCCTTATAAGATGATTGTCCCAATTGCTAAAGGTATCCTCGCCTGATGCCTAAAAGATTAATGACTATTATATCCTTCCCTTAGACTACCTGCCCTCTTAATGGCAAGGGACAGTCTTATGGCGAATAAATTCTCGATGACCCTTAAACATCCAATTGAAAGACTTCTTACCCTTTATGGTATGGATAGACCCTTTCGTCCGAAAGACTTAAAGAACACGAAAGACAAACTTAGGGTAGGTAGCTATTAATTGCTTGCTCACACTCAAATCAAATTCAAATGCTTTTCACACCTCTCTTTCAAAACAATTTCAAAACAAGGCTACGCTTATTTACAAGCTAAAGTCCTTAACGAAGTTTTTACTATTCACACACGACACTTCAAAATCTTTTCAAACAAACAAACAAAGTGAGCTATGCAATTAAGAGCCCATGGATAACCATGGATGCAAAGGGTGCCTTACACCTTCCCTTTGTATAACTTACCCCCCGAACTCAAAATCTTTCAATAGGTTTTTCCTGTTCTTTTTTGCCTTTCCTAATTGGATAAAATAAAAGTCGGTGGCGACTCTTGCTTACCGCGACATTTTCGATTATAAAAGTCAGTTCACCGTATTACAGAACTGGCGACTCTGCTGGGGATATTCGATTAAAAAAGAGGGGTTACCTTAAAAGTTTAGGATTCGCTTAAATGTTTTCTATTGTTTGTTTTGCTTGCTTTACTTTTGCAGGGCTGTTTTGGGTATTCTGCTGTGTGAAAGGTCCTACACCCGGATCTAGTGTACCTTAAGTATGTGGCATGAGACCAGGGAGGCTGTACGACATGTATCGTTACGGTTGAACTGGTGGCCACCGTTAGTGCGACGCTTTGGTTTGTCCTGATGGCCCTTGAATCTGATCGAGGAGACATTTGGCTACCGCGTGGTGTCACAAGCACTAATTCGCCCTTAGAACCTTAGTTGAACTTAACTTTGGCCTATAGGAAGTAGCGAGATAGCTGGCTTTGGATTCCTGACCGGAGCCGGTTGATACTCGATGCTACACTCATTGAGATTGGACTCTAGGGATGCTTTTGGCTGGCCGATTGTGCGCTATGTTGAGACAATGCCCACGAGAAAGATCAGGGATATGAGCACCATAGAACCTGGTTACTTTTTAGGACAGGATGAACCAACTAAACGAAAGGAAGAAGGGTACATACCTCTAGACCACGTGCAAGCCTAACCATAAGGCAAAATTGTGTGACTTGTGTGACTTGCGTAACTTGTTGGTGTTTGCTACTAACCTTCGTTTCCTTGCAGGTTTTGTTAAAAGGACTTGTTTGTCCTTACTACCCCACACTATGCCTAATGAACTGCATTCGCATAACATCATGACATCATAAGCATAACATGATTTAACTAACCCTTTCAAGGATCTTAGGAATTTAGGGCGCACAATTTCAGGTGCCTCTATCAAAGGTTGATTTCCCAATCAAGGGGCAAGAGGATTTATTTTCCTCTGGCCACATACCTTCCAATTCTAAGACACAGTACCAATCAAGGGGCAAGAGGATTTATTTTCCTCTAGCCAAGCATTTTCAAATTCAGAAGTATCCCGAATCAGAGGCGATGACCCACTCGATATGGTGAGCTTGATTCTCAAAGAAGGACGTTCAAAGACAAAATTTAGAATCCTTCAAACAAAGACGTGACCAACTCATTTTCTAATGTTGCTATCTAAATTCCTAAAGATCCTTGAAAAACATTGCACCTGCATTCATAACATCACATCACAGGTTTCCACCACAGGTTCCTCACCTCCTCGCTGTTTATTTCAGCATCATGAATCTCGAGCAATCAGTCAAAAATCTTCAGGCTCAGAACAACCAGTTCCAGAAAATAATCTTTCACTTGGCCAAGGGGCAAGAAGAATTAAAGGCACTTCTGTCCGAGAAGGAGAAAGACCAACAAAGGGAGCAAGGTGTGCAAGATAAATGGAAGTCCAAGCCTAAGCGGTCATTCACTCCGTTACCCATGCCGCTGTCTCAAGCTCTGCAACAACTGCTCAATCAGAACTTGATAACTCTATTGCCTCCATATTCACTTCCTGCTAATCCCACTCCTGGGTACAAGTACCATGCAAGATGTGCTTATCATTCAAACAGTCCTGGTCACGATACAGAGGATTGTGGACCATTGAAGCACATGATCCAAGACCTCATTGATTGCAAGATCATTGACGTCATTTCACCTGAGAAACCTCATATGGTCAATACTGGGTACAATCGGAAAGGTCACAATGAACCCAACCAATCTGTGGGGACAATTCTGACCTTTACACCAGTTCCACAACAAAGACACAAGTCAGATACACCTAAGCGCCAATTCGCAAAGATCAATATGACTCTGGCCGAAGCGTTGCAACAATTGCTGAAAAAAGGGCTAATCACTTTGAAGGACCCTCCGAGGAATCCCAGTACTTCCTCTTCTCGTTATAATCCTAATGCAAGGTGTGCGTATCACTCTGATAGTCCTGGACATGACACTAATAACTGTTGGACATTGAAGAATAAGATCCAAGACTTAATCGATGACAAGATCATTGACTGCCACCCTCCTGAGGAACCTCACGTTGTGTACGACCAGAAAGATCACGATGAACCCAAACAATCTACATTAGCTCCGCAACAAAGACGCAGGTCAGAACGTCAGTTTACAAAGATCAATATGTCACTGGCTCAGGCATTACAACATTTGCTGAGAGAGAACTTGATTACTTTAAGAGATCCTCCTGTAAAGCCCAACACCTCCGCCCCTAGCTACAAGCCCAATGCAAGGTGCGCATATCACTCCAATAGCCCTGGGCATGATACGAATGATTGTTGGCCATTGAAGAACAAGATTCAAGACATGATTGATGCTGGTGAAATTGAATTCTATCATCCCAAGACCCCTGTGGTGATCACTACTCCTATGCCTAATCACAAAAAGATTGATTAATACCTAGAAGGATGAACTTTTGGATCATTAGATCTACTTTCATTTGCAAGTTCTTTCCTGTTTGTTTAAACATCTGACTCATGATAGACATTATCTGTTTTAATAATCATCATCAGTGCATTGCATATGTTTGTCTTGAATAAATTATTTCGTTATCACTCATTTTAAATTATGTCTTTATTCTGCATATGTTTCTGTGACACTCAACTCCTGCTAAAGCTGTATGCCTTTTAAGGGAGGATGACGAAAACGATATCGCAACCTTATACAGTATGCTTTTGAACGGACTATGCTGACGATGTACAGGCATTGTTTCAATTCCTAAACAGTGGAGATATAAGGATGATAATCCCTCGTCAACCCCTTTTGAGCCTAAGGAGTAGAAGTTTTTCTTTCACTTACTAAATTAAAACCCTTGATCATAACCTGGGGCAGGTTAGTTCTCAGTTAATTTGATTGTGCATTCTATTTTAAGAGAATCATTCAGTACACCTTTCAACAAAGGTTTCAATCACAAGTGTTCATCTACACACATCAAAGAAGTATCGGAGATGTCAATCAAAAAGCCAATGATGGTTCATCAATCATTAAGCAAGGTAGTCAATATCTTTCAAAAAGAAAAAAAAAATGAAAAAACATATATACAAAGAAAAGCCTGCTAAGTCAAAAATCAAAAAGATGACTTAGGCAAAAATCAAGGCATCCCGCTGACTGTAAGCTCAAAATAGACAGTTCAGGCAAAAGTTAGGGATATCAAAAAGACAAAAAAAGAGAGGTCAATAAATTCTTGAACAACAAAATGTTGTGACCACTAAAAGAAGGAAGTGACTGCCATCTCAAAAATTCTCTTTGCTTGCGAATCATCATTATCAAAGGTGCAAATCCAAAAGTCTCTTGGAACCTGAATGCATAAGCCGAATTTACTGAGTTTAGGACTGAAGATCATCACGAAAAGGGGTGGGGATAAATAAACTTTGAGCCTTTATCCTTTGTTTCTTAAACCGTGAACCAAGCCACGTTACAACCCTTAAAAGTCCTAATTGAAGCATGGTTAGTTCGAAAGCATACTGTCATCAAAAAGGGTATCCCGACTCCTTAAGGTTTACCAAAAATGCTGAGTTGATATTTCATTTTTACAAACATCACGTTGTTACAAATATCATGTTTTACAAATAACATACTTTTACATCTCTGGTTTTAATGTTTTTCAAAAAACTCAAGACAGACATATACATTGCATCTCATGAATGTATTATTAAACATATTCTGCTACATAATTTCAAATGTTAGCAACAGAAAGAATTTGCACAGGGTACAACTAATGACTAAAAGTTATCCAAACCAACAAAGATTACTCCAGAGAAGCAATGTCTCCTACGTATACAAGGGGCATGGCACGCTTTGCCCAATCAATCTAGGGCAATCAAGTCAAGATTCGAAGAATCTCTCAAATTCCAAAAAGTCAAAGGCATTCATCCCAAGTGGATTTCAAACTATTTCCCAATCAATCTGGGGCAATCCAGTCAAGATTCCGAGAATCTCTCAAGGATGCCAAAAATAATCAGGGGCATGCATCCAAGTAAATCAATATGGGGCATTGTCCTGGGCCTATGATTACGAGGGGCATGACGCCAGAGTGCACATCTCATAAAGTCCTCGCAAGGCGAATCTTTCCAAAGTTCCTGCTAACTGGGGGCAAATCTATACAAGTCCAGTTTGACATTTTAAGTGACGTGTCCTAAATCAAGTAGTAGTTACTATAATACTGGGGGCAACTTTCACCCATGTATCCCCACAAAGCCGGGTTCACAAGATCATATCCCCACAGAGTAATCATTAAGAAGATATCTTCGAACGCTCCCGATAAAGACATGGCTGCCCAACAGAGTTTACATCTTCAACACTGTCGCTCTTCTCCAACATGATTTATCAATATCTTTATCACCAATTAGGGAACATCAAGTCACTGATCATCTCCAAGCAGAAATCATAAATTCCCAGCTGAGCATCTTCAAGACAAGATCAGACAGTACAATTACAAGGACATAAAGATCTACTTTCTTAATCAAAGACAACATAAATCATATTCACATATCATATGTCATAAACATATTCATACATTGCATACATTACCTCATAATGAACTCATACATAACATGCAAAAGCTCTCATTTATTTTGAGGGATTCATTACATAACCCATGCATCATGACATTGCATAAAGATTAACCTTACCTTTTTTCAGAATACAGGTACCGACAAATGAACGAAATCTCCAACTTTCCAAGATCTAATTCAGCTACTACGAATGGTACTGACACGATCAACGCTCGAAGATCTAATTCATTTACCACGAACGGTAATGACACGATCACTTTCAAAGTCTAATTCAGCTACTACGAACAGTACTGACACGACAAAAGATCTAATTCAGATACTACGAACGGTACTGACACGATCAAATTTCAAAGGTCTAATTCTATCATCACGAACGGTGTAGACACGATCACTGACTTTCCCAGTCTAATTCAGCTACTACGAACGGTACTGACACGACAAAAGATCTAATTCGGTTACTACGAACGGTGCCGACACGATCAACCTTTAAAGAGATCTAATTCCATCATCACGAACGGTGTGGACACGATCAAACGCTTCTACAGTCTAATTCAGTTACTACGAACGGTGCTGACACGACAAGAGAATCTAATTATCTCCTCAGATCTAATTCTATCATCACGAACGATGAAGACACGATCTAATTCAAGTATCACGAACGATACTGACACGATCAATTCCCAAGGATCTAATTCATCTACCACGAACGGTAATGACACGATCAACGCGCAAACAACATCTTCTCAAAATTCAACTACCAGATGGCATCCACAAGCCCATCTCCGACAAAAGTCTCTACTTCAAATAGGGCAAATTTCTTGGTATTCTTATGTTCAATCATCTTCCACCTTCAGATACCGAATGGCACACAAACCACTCTACATCTTCAGGTCTAAGATAATTGAACAGGGGCAGCTGTCATACCCCAAAATTTGCCCACACTATTTCTCCTATTCAAGTTTCAAATCCATATGCAAAGCTCCTATACAAATTCTCCTATACAAAGTTCTGAACTAAGGGTTTGGTTCTTTCAAAGGAAAATCACTGAATCAATGGCTCAAGGTGGTTCCATAGGGTCAGCAACATCCTCTTAACCCTAAAATCATCATTTGATCAAGGGTTGATCATGATGATACAAGGAAAGATCAGAAAAGTCAAAAGTCAAAAGTTACTAGTTTGGGCATAAACTGAAAAAGTTAACGAAACTTTGAAAATTCACCAAATATTCATACTTCATTAGAAAAATTCCCACCAAAGCTCATTTTGAAGGGAATTCATTCCTCTATCCAATGATCCAAGAATTAAAGCTCATAGGTCAATAATCTAAGAGATATGGCTTCATACATTATAGGTCCTTTTCAAAAGTCAACAAGAAGACACTTTTTCCAAAAGGGTATAAAATGAGAATGGAAAATAATTTTGATATGGAACCAAAGACACTGGTTAGAGGACTCCCTAAGGTTTCCAAAAAGTTCACAATCTTGAAAAAATATGGAGATATGAAGAAATGGCAGGGTGTAGAAGTTCATCTATTTTCAAGGGTGTATATGAGGGAAAAAGACCAAAAATTCAAAAGACTTCTAAAATGGGCTTGATTTCTTTTGGTTCTAATATCATCTTAAGCCCATCCACGACCATGGAATACATCTCTTACATTCTTATTAGTTTTATTTATTATTTTATAGATTTTATCCATTAAAATCATAATTTAATTAAATAAAATTATAAAAATAATAGAAGATTTGATTTTGCTTTAAATTTGATTCAATTAAATATCAAATAAACATTCCAAAATCGTGGCAAGAGAGATTGGAAAGAGATGATCAAAATTTGAGCCAAAATAAGAAAGATTCTATTCAAAATTCAATAAAATATTTTCATATTTTTAAGCCATCAATCACACGATTTGTCCAAGAATATTTGACCTAATCCCAACCCTTATATATATTGGAGCTCATTCAGAATAAAGGGGACGAAAAAGAGGGGAGGAAAAGCTAGGGTTCTTGCAAGGAGAAATTTCAAGAAACAAACAAATTCGTATCAACTCATTCCAGCCATTTGCAGTGTAAACCAATCGTCCACTTCTCTTCCTAAGGGTTAATCAACAATCCTTCAGCCACGCGCCTTACCCACTAAAAAGCTAAGTTTCTAACTCTTTCTTGGCTCAAATACTATTTTAATTTTTATCTTTTGCTTTTATTTAATTTCTGCTTTGAACATCTTATTTTATTTTTATCTTTTATTTTCGCGCCCAATTCTTTCCCTTTCTCTTCTTCATTTTTCAGGGTTAATCAAGATTCTCCGACTACGCGCCATCAGAGCTAAGTTTCCAATCCTTATTTATTTTATTTAAAATATTATTTTCTTTTTGCCTTTCGCCTAAAATAGGGTTTGTCTCGAATAATCAATGCACTCACCCTTATTTTACCTTCCTTTTAATTTTCAGGGTTCGAGGAAGATCAAAGCGTCGATGTTTAAAATTAATTATTGACCCTTCTTATTTTTTGTCTTTTAATTTTCCCCATCCCCGCAGGTGTTTATTGTAATAGCGTAGGATTTTCATTCTGCCTTTATTTTTTCTGCTGTGGTTAGTAATCTTAGGGAGTGCAAGCCTTTAATTAACATAGATTACTAATTATAAGATAATATATCTGAATTGAACCACCTGATTGTGCCACACACTCACCTTTAGGGTAATCCCTCTGGTTGCCTTGTTGCCTTATTGTTGCCTTATTGTTGCCTTATTGTTGCCTGTTGCCTCTAAACGTATTAATAGTCAAAGTCCCTCGATTCCGAGGATACCTAAAGCAATGTTGCCTGTCGCCTTCAGAGTTATTGAAACTCCCTCGATGTTGCCTTATAAGATGATTGTCCCAATTGCTAAAGGTATCCTCGCCTGATGCCTAAAAGATTAATGACTATTATATCCTTCCCTTAGACTACCTGCCCTCTTAATGGCAAGGGACAGTCTTATGGCGAATAAATTCTCGATGACCCTTAAACATCCAATTGAAAGACTTCTTACCCTTTATGGTATGGATAGACCCTTTCGTCCGAAAGACTTAAAGAACACGAAAGACAAACTTAGGGTAGGTAGCTATTAATTGCTTGCTCACACTCAAATCAAATTCAAATGCTTTTCACACCTCTCTTTCAAAACAATTTCAAAACAAGGCTACGCTTATTTACAAGCTAAAGTCCTTAACGAAGTTTTTACTATTCACACACGACACTTCAAAATCTTTTCAAACAAACAAACAAAGTGAGCTATGCAATTAAGAGCCCATGGATAACCATGGATGCAAAGGGTGCCTTACACCTTCCCTTTGTATAACCTACCCCCCGAACTCAAAATCTTTCAATAGGTTTTTCCTGTTCTTTTTTGCCTTTCCTAATTGGATAAAATAAAAGTCGGTGGCGACTCTTGCTTACCGCGACATTTTCGATTATAAAAGTCAGTTCACCGTATTACAGTGGATTTTTCTCAATCTCCACTCTTTTCTCACTAGAACTCTTCTCAACCACATCATCACTTTCCTCAATCTCATTATCACTCTCCTTAAGATTTTCGATTTGTTCTTCACTATTGGTTGCATCTATATACTCCTCGAGTAAGTGTCCTAGAGGTTTTTGATCAAGCAAGGAGATTTGAGTCTCCAAAGCCATGTTGTGAGTTGCTATTGACTCGACCATAGTAGTCATTTGCCTAAGGGTTTCATTAAAATGGATACTTTGTTTGCTAAACTTTTCATTTTGGACAGTTTGTGTCTCTACAAGGTGTTCCATCATAGATTCTAACCTAGAGTGAGTTAGCGCCTCGTCGGAATCCTCCATTGATGCTTCAAAGTTGAAATCATGGGATTCTTGTGGTTCTTCAAAGTAGGTTAGTGTCGCATTTTGTGTTTCCACAAAGTGCTTTGTCATCATAGATGTTTCATTAAAATTTTCCATTATTTTGAGGTCGGATTTATGGGATTCTGGAGACTCCTCAAAATATTGGTTGTGGTGATCGTGGAGGAAATTTTGGTTGCGGATAGGTTTGGTTGGAATTATAAAATCTTTTCGACTCCTTAAAATGTTGTGATTGGTAGTTGGAGAGGTAGTTTGGGTGAGAATCTGGTAGCGATGCATTGAAATTCTCCAGTAGTATATCGAGGTTTGATTTATAGGATACGAGTGATTCCTCGAAATATTAGGAGCAGGGGTTGTAGAAAAAGTTTTGGTGATACATTGTAATTAATGAAAAAATGCCTTAGTCTCTATTGCGTAACTAAAAGAGTTACGATATCGACTTAAATAGTCCCCGACAACGGCGCCAAAAACTTGATCGCGACTTTACGTGTCTATTAGTCGGAAAACTGCAAGTGCACAGTTGTGTCGCGTAGTTTTAAAAGATATCGAATCCACAAGGACTATAAATCGATCTACCGTTATCTAAAGTTACTATGTAAAGTTAAGCCTAATGAATATTTTTTTTGGGGGAAATTAATTAGCGGGAAATAAAACTTAGATCTAGATGAAATATTAATGGCCAGATATCGGTATGTAATTCGTCTAAATTAGGTGATCCGAAGTTCCATTAGCCAATTTCTTTATTAAATCAAAAATCTTTATTAAATATGTCCTTTTAAAAGTCCTACTCTCAAACTCTCGCTCTATTGACTTAGACTACAAACCTAACTCATGATGTACGCTCTCGCTGTCCCATCAGATTTAGAAACGCTTTTTGAAAACAACAGAATTAATAAAATGCCTTTTTCATGTAAATATTATTTACTTAAAAACCCTTGTCTCAAACTCTCGCTCTGTTGACTTAGATTACGCTAATAATCCCTAATGTGCGTTCTCGCTGTCATGCCGAGTTTAAAAACACTTTTTGAAAATAAATAATAGCTAATTAGTTTTAATACGCTCTCGCTATCCTTAAAACTAATGCCTCCTGTCTACTATCCGGTTAAATATCTCAAACTCTCGCTCTGTTGATTTCTAACCTTAGTCAGTTTTAAAATCTCAAGATTTGTTCTGATCAATTATCTTAGTTTTGATGATAACAATAATATGAATTTTGCTTAAGATAATATGGTACTTTAATCCAATGCAATTTCCTTTTCAGGAAATATATAAAGAGTACGCATAATTCAGCGCTCAGAAGCTTTGTCTCAAAGGGTTCAGCATGCAACATCAGAACATGGTCTGGCAAGACATCAGAAGATGGTCGAAGCAGAATCAGAACATGGGTCTATGGAAGCATCAGAAGAACAAGAGAACAGAAGCACTGAAGTACTGATGGTATCACGCTCAGAAGCACTTCAAGGTCAGAAGATCAGAAGATGCTATGCACCAAGCTGCTTGACTCTGATGATATTCAAACGTTGTATTCACAAACATCAGATCAGAAGGAAGTACAAGTGGCAAGCTACGCTGACTGACAAAAGGAACGTTAAAAGCTACTAAAGGCTACGTCAGTAGACACAGCGTGAACAAGGCTCGAGGTAGTTGACAAAAGCGTATAACATTAAATGCGATGCTGTACGGAACACGCAAAGCATTAAATGCACTCAACGGTCATCTTCTCCAACGCCTATAAATATGAAGTTCTGATGAGAAGCAAGGTTAACGATTCTGTATCAAAACAACTCAAATTAACTTGCTGAAACTCTGTTCAAATCAAAGCTCAGAATCTTCATCTTCATCAAAGCTCACTACATTGCTGTTGTAATATATTAGTGAGATTAAGCTTAAACGTTAAGAGAAATATCACAGTTTGTGATTATCGCTTTTAAGAAGCAATTGTAATACTCTTAGATTTGATTACATTAAGTTGTAAGGAACTAGAGTGATCGTGTGGATCAGAATACTCTAGGAAGTCTTAGAGGTTATCTAAGCAGGTTGTAACTAGAGTGATCGTGTGGATCAGTATACTCTAGAAAAGTCTTAGAGGGTATCTAAGCAGTTGTTCCTGGAGTGATCAGTGTGTGATCAGAAGACTCTGGAAGACTTAGTTGCTGACTAAGTGGAGAACCATTGTAATCCGTGCGATTAGTGGCTTAAATCCTCAGTTGAGGTAAATCATCTCTGCAGGGGTGGACTGGAGTAGTTTAGTTAACAACGAACCAGGATAAAAATAACTGTGCAATTTATTTTTATCTGTCAAGTTTTTAAAGCTACACTTATTCAAACCCCCCGTTTCTAAGTGTTTTTCTATCCTTCAATTGGCATCAGAGCGCCGGTTCTAAGGTGCAAGCACTTAACCGTGTTTAGAAAAGATTCAGGAAGAGAAAAACGCTTCAGTAAAAGATGGTTGATGAAAGTGAAAATTCTACACCTGCATCTACATCTGGCTCTGCTGAGCAATACAACGGTAACAATGGTTATACTAGACCGCCGGTATTTGATGGTGAAAACTTTGAATACTGGAAAGATAAACTGGAAAGTTACTTTCTTGGTCTAGATGGTGATCTATGGGATCTTCTGATGTATGGTTACAAACATCCAGTAAATGCCAGAGGCGTAAAGCTGACAAGGCAAGAAATGAATGATGATCAGAAAAAGCTTTTCAGGAATCATCATAAATGCAGAACTGTTTTGCTGAATGCTATCTCTCATGCTGAGTATGAGAAGATATCTAACAGGGAAACGGCCTATGACATATATGAGTCCTTGAAAATGACTCATGAAGGAAATGCTCAAGTCAAGGAGACTAAAGCTCTAGCTTTAATCCAGAAGTATGAAGCCTTCAAGATGGAGGATGATGAAGACATTGAAAAGATGTTTTCAAGATTTCAAACTCTTACTGCTGGATTGAGAGTTCTTGACAAGGGATACACCAAGGCTGATCATGTAAAGAAGATCATCAGAAGCTTACCCAGAAGATGGGGTCCTATGGTGACTGCATTCAAGATTGCAAAGAATCTGAATGAAGTTTCTCTGGAAGAGCTTATCAGTGCCTTGAGAAGTCATGAAATAGAGCTGGACGCAAATGAGCCTCAAAAGAAAGGTAAGTCTATTGCATTAAAATCCAATATCAAGAAATGCACTAACGCTTTTCAGGCTAGAGAAGAAGATCCTGAAGAATCAGAATCTGAAGAAGAAGATGAACTGTCTTTGATCTCCAGAAGGCTAAATCAACTCTGGAAGACCAAGCAAAGGAAGTTCAGAGGCTTCAGAAGTTCAAAGAAATTTGAACGTGGAGAATCTTCTGATGAAAGAAGATTTGACAAGAAGAAGGTCATGTGCTATGAATGCAATGAGCCTGGACACTTCAAGAATGAATGTCCAAATCTTCAGAAGGAAAATCCCAAGAAGAAGTTTCATAAGAAGAAAGGTCTTATGGCAACCTGGGATGAGTCAGAAGATGATTCAGACTCTGAAGATGAGCAGGCTAACTGTGCGCTGATGGCGACAGAAGATGACGGATCAGAATCTACATCAGAATCAGATTCTGAAGAGGTATTTTCTGAACTTACTAGAGATGAGTTAGTTTCCGGTCTAACTGAACTTCTGGAACTCAAGTCTCAGATTAGTCTCAAATACAAAAAGCTGAAAAAGCTATTTGAATTTGAAACAAAGAAGCTTGAG
This sequence comes from Vicia villosa, assembly GCF_029867415.1. Lineage (NCBI taxonomy): Eukaryota > Viridiplantae > Streptophyta > Magnoliopsida > Fabales > Fabaceae > Vicia > Vicia villosa. The sequence goes on from NW_026706279.1 coordinate 73,390, forward strand.
TTGGAGAATTCTGAATTAAAAGAAAAACTTTTAAAATTATCCAATAATGTTGGATCTCCTTCTGATTCAGAAAAATCCACTCCTAGTCTAAACCATATTCTGAAAGAATATGATTTAAGTTTCAGGAAGTTCTTATCTAGAAGTATTGGCAGAAGTCAGCTAGCTTTTATGATATATGCTGTGTCTGGAAACAAAAGAGTTGGCATTGGTTTTGAGGGTGAAACCCCATACAAACTTGAACCTGTTGATGAAATGAAATTCACATACAAGCCATTGTATGATCAGTTCAAGTATGGCCACTTCCATGATATTAGGCACACTTCACATGCTCAAAGTTTTCACATAACACACACCAAAAAGCATGTGACACAACCTAGGAAATATCATGAAACTCACATTAAAAATTATCATGCTGTTCCTCCTTCTGCTTACAATGTTAAACCTAAGTTCAATCAGAACTTGAGGAGAACTAACAAGAAAGGACCCAAGAAAATGTGGGTACCAAAGAAAAAGACTATTTCTTTTGCAGATTCTCTTGGTGACAAAGAAGATAAAAGTCAACATGACATGTCTCCTGGACTCAAGTTGGTCTCAACACTTGAAGGGAAGAAGGACTGTCTTCCAAGTTCTGGTACTTAAATCTGTTAAAGAAACTTTGTCTGAAGGAGATCAGAAAAGATAATTTATCAGTCTTGAAATCATTTGTCTTGTTTGTTTCTCAAGCAATGGTGTTTCGTTCTTGAGTATTCTAAATGCTACAGAATATACAAAATTGAAACATTGATTGTGGACGAATCAATAAGTATCTGGTTTGATGATAAACTTGTTTCTGATGAAACAAAGAAGTGAACCTCCAGAAGCTGTGCATATCAGAAGTAATGGATCAGAAGATCATTCAGATTTATATCAGCACACTTCAGAAGGAGTGTTTCCTGAAGAGAAACTTGATCAGATCAGAAGCAGTGATCAGAATCTGAAGGCGTAAAGTCTATTCTAAAATTTACAGCTGTCATCTATTATCTGATGGTGAACACGTGTCTGTACGGTTAGTACAAAGCGTGCAGTTGAAAAGACGCCGACCTAGGTAACTGTATTAAATCATTTCATTTACCACGTTCTCTCTCCTTACGTCACTCATCATTTAATAAAATTGATTTCTTTTGATTCTGGAACTGTTCAGTTTATATTTATTATTATTTTATTTTTCAAATCCGTCTCTATATATTCTTTTCAAATCATCACATATATTTTTTCGCTCCCTTGTCTCTCTCTCTCTCTTTGCATTCTCTCGTTTGAAAAGTTCTTAGCCGTTTTCTCAAAACCCTAATCGAAAACCCATTTCGCTTCTCTTGTTCGTTTTTTTTCTGCATCCATGGCTGCCTTCTCATCCCAAAATGCTGAGTCATCTGTTCCTCATCATCTCCAAGAAGAAACTTTGCAACTCACTCCTGTTGTTGCATGCTCCATTCCTAAAGATGAATTGGAAGTTCTGTGTGAACTCATGGTTGACTTTGACAACATTGAAGAAAACCAATTTCACCTTAAAGAAGACATCATCTTTCAAGGATGGACCTCGTTGTTTGCTGAGTTCGTTGGTCCAGTTTATCCGGATCTTGTCAAGGAGTTCTGGGCACATGCTGTGGTTGCTCCAAAATCTATACTTTCTTTCGTCCATGGAAAGTTTGTTGTTATTACTGAAAACATCCTAAGAATGATGTTTGATCTGAAAAATCCTGAAGGGGTTTATGAGTTTGATCAAAGGGCAGATTTGGGAGATGTTCTATCCACTCTCTATCCAAATGTCAAGAAAACAAAACACGTCAAGGATTTGAGAGATATCTACAGAATCTGGACAAAGATCCTTCTTGGGTGTTTCTACCACAGGAAATCAACACATGCCTCGGATTTCATCAGTAATGATCAAAGGTATATTCTTTATTGCATTGCCACTCAGAAGAAGGTTGATGCGATCTACATTATCTTCAACCATATGTGGAAAGCAGTAAAGGATTCCAGAAACGCTTTCAGAAAGAAAATGGTGGAACAATCATTCCTTTTGGTAGAATTATTACAAACCTTCTGGTGCATTCCAAGATTGTTGAGAGTCTGGAGTCTGAAGGTATTATCAAAAATCTTGCTGTCACCTCTGGAGCCTGTCTGAATGCTTTTTCTTTAAAGAAGATGAAAATAATTGACACTATCCTCAAAGTTCCCCAACCTCTAGCTGGAACAAGAATCAGAAGAAAACCAGTACTAGCTGACTTTGAAACCTTCTTCAATAGTGAGGTACCTGAAGTCAGAACTAAGTATCTGAAGTCACAAAAAGAGGATAAGAGTTTTAAAGATCAAGACAAAGGTGCTCCTATTAAAGTGAATCGTAAGAAGGAAGAAAGGACCAAAAGAAAGTTTGATCATCCTGCTGCTACCACCAAGAAAGAAATGGTCCCAGAAGAAGTCATTGCAAAGGTTGCTAAGGCTGTCTCTGCTGATTTTGAGAAGAAAAAGAAGGAAGCTGAGAAAAAGAAGAAGAAGTCAAATAACAATGCTGAGAATGTTGAAGTTGTTGAGAAGAAGAAAATCAGAAAAAGAAAGATGATTCTTCAAGAATCTGATGAAGAAAATATCTCTCAAGAGGCTGAGAATCAACCAGAAGTTCTGGCATATGTGAGAAGGAAAGAAATCGCTAGCGGCAAAACAAAGATTTTTGAAGAGCCGAAGAGTAAGAAGCAGAAGAAGACTGAGGATGTGGCCAAAGCTTTTCTGAGAGGTTCCAAAGGTATATGCATTTCTGAACCTGTTTCTGTTCCTGCTGTTTGTTCAGAAGCTGCACCAATATAGGTTGTCCCTACACCTGAACCAGAAAAAGCCACATCAGAATCACCTGTCTTTGTCCATGTTCTTACACCTCCATCTTCTCCTATAACCATTCCTTCCTCTTCACCTACCATAAATCCTGTTCTGGATATACCACCCCTTCAAACTCTCTTTCCATCTCAACCTTCTCTAAATGCCACCCTTGAACATACTCCCTCCACCTCTCAAAACAATCCTTGTGATTCTCCTCTTCCAACCTCTGCATCACATGAGCAGCTGCTCCGTGATTGCAACTACACTCCCAAGCCTCGTCCTGAAGCTGAAGTGGTAGTGTTAGATTCTGATACTGAAGCAGAATCTTCTTATAGGTTGGATAGAGAACCTCATCCGTACTTCACTTCCAACCCTGCCTTTTCAAAAACCCAAATAAAATTCCGCCCTGTATATCCTATTGGTGTAGTTTTTGAAAACATAAAGAGGAATCTCAGAAGTACCTATGATACTCTCAGAATTGCTGAAAGTTCTGGATTGAATGATGTTGCTATGCGGAACTTCTAGAGGATTTTTCGCAGAGAATCAGATGCTCTGTTTTTAGAACTTCAGGAAGCCTGTGTAGCTGCTGCCCCACGGTCTCGTGGAATTCTGAGGAATTATGAAGACTTCTGGTTTGCTAGTCTCAAAGGAAGACATCTGTTGGAAGAGAAGCCCTTCTTGGATGAGATGGAACAATTAAGATTGGCTGCTGAAATGGAAGCCAATCCTTGCAGGGAGATTGTGGTCTGGATACCTCAATATCCTGTTCTACTTGGGGACTTCAAGACTCTCTTTGACTATCTGAGGGAAAACCCGTCTGCGAAAAACCCAAGCTTGGTCATTCCAGAAGTTGTTGACCCACCAGAAGTTGAAGGTCCTTCTGCTCCCAGGAATCTAGCTGCCATTCTTCAGGCACTTGAGAATGGAGACTCGGAAATTCCTGCTGTAGAATATGAAGATGCTTCTATGCAAGAAGCAGATGCTGAAGATCATGTTGCTAAAACTGTTCCTGTTGAGGAAATCCCTGCAAATGATCTATCTATGGAAGCTGCAGATCAACATGTCATCCCTGTGGATAGAAGCTGTGAAGCTTCTTCTGATGAATCTTCTCGTCTTGCAAGGACTCTGGAAGAAATTCAGAAGAGACAGGATGAGCAAAGCTCACTCAATGATAAGTATAACGCTTTCATGGTGAGGCAAGAAGGACACAACAATAAGGTTCAAGAGATGCTGACCAAGATCTTGTCAAGACTAGGGCCATCTTAGATTGAGTCTGTGTTGTCTCTTTCTTTTCGTTGCATCTGTTTTGTTTTGTGCATCTGATCTTTCTTGTCTTCTTGTACTTCTACCTGCTGTTTGAACTTAAATGAAATCATCTCCTTCCTCCGTGTGTTTCGTTTTGTTTATCTCTGAATCTTTTCTGTTTTTTGATGATATGACAAAAAGGGGGAGAAGATAAATGATAAATGATTTGATTAATCTATCAGTTGCTGGGTAAAGCTCCCACACATTTACTAACAAAGAACTGCAAGTTCTATATGGTTTAAGTGTTTTGCAGGTATAAAGAAGTGAAGAGAATCTTCAAAGCAAACACAAGAAGCAAAACCATGGAAACTGAAGCAAGCTGAGTGCTGTCAAGCTTCAGAGATCAGAAGCACTGATAATAGAATTTGATCCATATTTGTCTATTTGATCTGACAAAATTCTATTTGCTCTGATACATTATTTTAGCCTATATGGCTCTGATACATACAATGTGTTCTAATATACATTTTATGTTCTGACTCGTTCATGCTGACTTTTGTCGTTTAGTTTTTGTTCTGTAACATTTCAGGATGTAGAGATGCTCAGATGATGCTCTGGTACATTCAACAATGTTCTGATACAAATCTAGCATGAAGTGATGTTGGTAGAAATTCAAAAGCTCTGAAGCTATCCTAAATGGAAGCAGAAATCAGAAGCTGTGAATGTTCAGAAGATCAAAGAAACTCAAGTTCTGAAGCTGTCCTAAATGGAAGCAGAAATCAGAAGCTGTGAATGTTCAGAAGATCAAAGAAATTCAAGTTCTGAAGCTGTCCTAAATGGAAGCAGAAATCAGAAGCTGTGAATGTTCAGAAGATCAAAGAAATTCAAGTTCTGAAGCTGTCCTATGGAAGCAGGAATCAGAAGCTGTGAGTGTTCTAGGGATCTAAGGAAATTCTAGTTCTGAAGCTGTCCAATGGAAGCAGAAGTCAGAAGCTATGAATTCTCTAAAGACAGAAGCTTATATGATGGTCTCTACCGAAATAATCAGGGAAGTCTTTTATTAAAGTTCTTCGAGTATTTATTTCAGGGGGAGATTATTTATCTCAGGGGGAGATTGTTAATCTCAGGGGGAGACATATTCATATGCTTATGCTATAGCTGTGTAATTTGTCTTTTGCCGTCTGTTCTTTCTGATCGCAAATTCATATCATTTATATATGTTTTTGTCATCATCAAAAAGGGGGAGATTGTTAGAACAAGATTTGTTCTGATCAATTATCTTAGTTTTGATGATAACAATAATATGAATTTTGCTTAAGATAATATGGTACTTTAATCCAATGCAATTTCCTTTTCAGGAAATATATAAAGAGTACGCATAATTCAGCGCTCAGAAGCTTTGTCTCAAAGGGTTCAGCATGCAACATCAGAACATGGTCTGGCAAGACATCAGAAGATGGTCGAAGCAGAATCAGAACATGGGTCTATGGAAGCATCAGAAGAACAAGAGAACAGAAGCACTGAAGTACTGATGGTATCACGCTCAGAAGCACTTCAAGGTCAGAAGATCAGAAGATGCTATGCACCAAGCTGCTTGACTCTGATGATATTCAAACGTTGTATTCACAAACATCAGATCAGAAGGAAGTACAAGTGGCAAGCTACGCTGACTGACAAAAGGAACGTTAAAAGCTACTAAAGGCTACGTCAGTAGACACAGCGTGAACAAGGCTCGAGGTAGTTGACAAAAGCGTATAACATTAAATGCGATGCTGTACGGAACACGCAAAGCATTAAATGCACTCAACGGTCATCTTCTCCAACGCCTATGAATATGAAGTTCTGATGAGAAGCAAGGTTAACGATTCTGTATCAAAACAACTCAAATTAACTTGCTGAAACTCTGTTCAAATCAAAGCTCAGAATCTTCATCTTCATCAAAGCTCACTACATTGCTGTTGTAATATATTAGTGAGATTAAGCTTAAACGTTAAGAGAAATATCACAGTTTGTGATTATCGCTTTTAAGAAGCAATTGTAATACTCTTAGATTTGATTACATTAAGTTGTAAGGAACTAGAGTGATCGTGTGGATCAGAATACTCTAGGAAGTCTTAGAGGTTATCTAAGCAGGTTGTAACTAGAGTGATCGTGTGGATCAGTATACTCTAGAAAAGTCTTAGAGGGTATCTAAGCAGTTGTTCCTGGAGTGATCAGTGTGTGATCAGAAGACTCTGGAAGACTTAGTTGCTGACTAAGTGGAGAACCATTGTAATCCGTGCGATTAGTGGATTAAATCCTCAGTTGAGGTAAATCATCTCTGCGGGGGTGGACTGGAGTAGTTTAGTTAACAACGAACCAGGATAAAAATAACTGTGCAATTTATTTTTATCTGTCAAGTTTTTAAAGCTACACTTATTCAAACCCCCCCTTTCTAAGTGTTTTTCTATCCTTCAGACTGTAGACGGGCGTCTCCACTATTGGAGACGTGGGCATTGTGGGCCTTGGAGGCGGGCACCTCCACTTGTGAGGTGGGCTTCCACTTCGTTCTTGGACCTTCATCTTGTAGTTTGTTCTACTTCTTCAACACCCCTCTTTTGCTATTTATACCTCCTTTCATTTCTTTTGATTTTTGAACGATTTTTTCTCGATTTCTTTCCTTTTCTCAATTAGGGATGGCAACGGGTTGGGTCGGGTGCGAGTTTCACACTACCCAAACCCGCATCCGAAATTGGCACCCGAACCCGGACCCAAACCCAAATGCTGTTCGGGTGGCAAAACAACACCCACGCCCACACCCGTTGGGTTCGGGTTTTTTCATCTGAACCCAAACCCGCAGCAAAATTCATAAAATACATTTTTCCTACAACTTTCCACAATATTATATATATATATATATATGGGATAGGATCAAATGACACCAAGGTGTCAAAGTTTAATTTGACACTAAATCTCGATTGTTAAAATAATTGATCAAACGGTGATGCTAAATGAAATAAAATAATAATAAAAAAAATACATAGTATATTTTTCTCCTAAAAAATAGGCTATTTAGCATCACCGTTTGAGCAATTATTTTAACGGTCGAGATTTGGTGTCAAATTAAACTTTGACACCTTGGTGTCATTTGATCCTATATATATATATATATATATATATATAAACGGGCGTGGTTTCGGGTTTCGGGTGCGGGTTTCACACTACCCAAACCCGCACCCGAAATATCGGGTGTCACCCGAACCCAAACCCAATTAATTCGGGTTTTCACCCGTTGACTCGGGTGCGGGTGGCCCCGCGGGTTCGGGTCTGCTTGCTTTCCCTATTCTCAATCAATCTTCGAATAACCTAATTAAATCTGAAACAATAAAAATACCATCATAATACTAAAATAAAATAAAATAATTAAAAAAAATACAAACATTATTTATTTAAATCAAATCAAATATACTATATAATTTCGTGTTATCAAATTACATCCAATGACCCCCAATTGGATTTGGGAAGATGACTGGTGGAGAGCAAAGTTATTTTATTGGCGGTCTTTACAAGGAAAGTCTTCTTTCGTTGAAGGATCAGATCATCTAACTAGTTTTTCTTCTTCTTTTAGTTTTCACCCGTAGGCATATAAGGCTATGGTATGGTGATATGATCTTGTTTGGGGTTTGCAAACTGATTGTGTTTTCTGTAATGAATGTGCTCCTATTTTTAGCAGGGAGCTGGATAGTTAGAGGCTTGGAGTGATAGTTGGTTGGAGCCAGGTCTGTGTATTAGTGACTGCAATCTTAACATTCCTGAAGATTTAATGGGAGCTACTTTGTTTGATCTTGTCGATTTAAATGTAGAATGGAATTGGCATCTGTTTCAGAATTGGATTCCACATGTTTTAATGCAGAAAATTGCAGCTTGTCTGCCTCCGCATGCTGTTGCGAACCCGAAAATCCGCAACTTAGAGAATATAGAAGAAATGGATTAAAATGCACAAATATGAAAAATAGTGTATTATTTCTGAAACTTAAAGGGAAATGCAAGAGGATGAATATCCTAATGCCCACAGAGCAAAGCTCCTACAGAGGCATGAAACCAACTGTTCATAACAAACTATATTCTTCCGTGATGATTTCACACTCCCTCACCTCACTCTATATACTATGCATAACAAACTTGCCAACTAAGCAGCCTACCCCACTCATCATTTACCATATAACCTCACCACACTCTTTATTACGATAATAGCCCTTTTTTTATATCTCTCATACTCAGGTCTCTATCAATACCCACCCCTTCAAAACAACCTTGTCCCCAAGGTTGAAATTTGCATCCATCAAACTTGCCTCAATCAAATACAAAGTTGAGCAATCCATGAACATTAAGCAAACCATTCCAGCAGTAGTCACAAGTTGTAGCTGCCATAGGAAAATTGAGCTCTCCTGGGTCCCATTGTCCGATCGGCACCGACATTATCCTCTTTATGTGATGATCCTCGTTTTGGATAAATGCAGTCAGTGGAAGAGACTTTTTGCAGATGCTTATGAATGATACACCAACATAAATGCTTGAGGGAATTCCAAATCTTTCCCCTATCATATACAAAATTAAGGCCGCTGCAGAAAGTGAGTAAGTTCCTCCAATAGCCTTCGCAAACAATTACTACCTTCATAATATTGAACTTCCCTGGATCCCTTTGTATGATCAAAGTTGTTGGGTTTCCCGACATCATTTCAAAATAAAACTCATAGTTTCCATTATTTCTACCCATTGCTATCATTTCCTTCCAAGTATTTTGAATATTGACACAAGAGCAAACTCATTTGAAACCTCCAATTTATCAATTATTGATTTCTCTGCAATTCTTAAGGACATGATCACACCATTTATTATTTCCTTCATTGCAAAATTCTCAAACTGAAGAGCAAGTGTCATTCTCTTGTTGTCACATACCATAAATTCCTTTGTCAACTTAGATGTATAAAAGAAAGAAACCTCCAAATCCTTTATTAAATATGCTACTGCGTAAAGCCCATCCCAGGATTCTGCAGTATTGAAAAGAGGTTTCAGTTGCTTGATAAAATCTGCTTTTCCACTAGAGGTTTTCTCTCTTGTTGGTGCTGAGACATTTAAACACTCATAGTATTGAATCCTTGTATGGTTTGGGCATGAACAACTTCCACCAGCCCTATACAATGAGTTGTTACTGCTATTCAAACTCCCTGATTTTAAAATCAGGTGCTGCCCCATAAGCACATTCTCCAATGGTGGGTTTGAGAAAACATATATAATTGATATGAGTGGTGGGGATAATGAACCAATCCTGAAAAGAATTCTTTTCCACTGAAGTAAAAGTTGACCCATGGCAGTTCTTCTAAAAACACTCCTTGTACAACCCTTTGAACCAGCCAAACAATTGGGAGGTTAAACTGTTGGGAGGTTGATGATCCAGTGTCAACCCTTTGAACCACCCAAACAATTTCACCCTCTCTACATTTGCATCGCAACCTGCTACTTTTTTTGACTTGCTGAGGAAACAAACCCTCATCCATCACAACAACTCGATCCACTTGAATAACAAGCTTATTTGATGCTTCCAGCCTAACTAGTGTTGCATCTCCTATACTCTCCGGCATCATGGCAACACCATTTGTTATGGAAATCTCACACAACAAAACAAAATTTGCAGCCCAAACCAAGTTAATAGCAGTGAGGGAAGAACACATATAGTCATTTATCATGGACTTATGTTGCAGGTGTTGTTGAAATAAAATTTGATTGGTAACATGATTTATTTCCATATCCATAAAGTAGGAATTAAAGCCTTTGATTCTACCAAGTAACCACCGAAAAATTGAGAAATATTGAGTGAACAGAACATATAAGGGAAATTGCTTTATTGCCTTCCCAAATTTTCTATATTGAAAATGGAAATTACCATGCAATGATGGGACCCAGGAATGCCCTGAACTGTCCAGGGTATGTAGCCATTTGGAAGTAGCATATGTAGACATCTGTAAAGCACTTAGTACCTTGACATCTTTATCTTTATATCCCCACTTGACAATAGCATGTGTAAACATCTGTAAGCCACTTAGGGTCGATGGGAAGATATGATATATTTGGTCAACACAATTTTTTTCGCCTTTCTCAAGTGGTCTTTCTTGGGTTGGGTCCCACATACTACAAACCCATTTTTCTTTAACCCGATAACAATCAACAACTTGGGCCAGACCCATTAGGTTAAAGAATTCACTCAAATTACATAAAGACAAGTTTGCCCTTCTATCACCCTCTTCCGTCCGGGTCGGATCTTCTACCAGCGACACCCATTCTAACTTGTTCTTCATCCTTGTTACCACACGGTGAACAATGATTGAAGTTTTCGATTGAGGAAGGATTGTCGCACATATGCTTCCGATCAGAATCGGTGCATCTGGCGGTTTCGACGGTGGAGTTGGTCGTGGAAAAGTCGCATTGAATCCTCCAATATCCAGCAATTCTAATGGCTTTTGCTGCCCTAAAAGTGACGATGCTTTGTCAACCACTTTTGGGCTAAAGTCCCGCGTTTCAGACGAACGTAATTCCGACGAGAGTAGATCAGGTGGCTTTGGTTCGAGTAACGTCTTCATCGGTGAATCCAAGTCGGCGGTTCTGGCGACAGGAGTGGCCCAAACTCAAACACCTTATCCGTTCCTCTTTGTACCTCATTCACTTCTTTCATCTCTTGCACAATCACCACGATCTTTTCTGGCTGAGGTGTTAACCGTGGTCGTAATTCATTGCTAGACGTAACTTCTCTTGTATTGTTCATCACCTCTACCGATTCATTCTTGCCATCCTTTGACTTGGCATTGTTTTCTGCCGTCTCATTCAGAGCGTATCCATGGCTTTCTTCCTCCTCAACTTCTACAGCTTCCATCATCTCCCACAGATCTGGGATGAATTTCATAATGAAAGCCTTTTCAAAAGTCTTCCAAGTGACATCCTGTTTACCTTTCTTCCAAGAAAGCCACCAGGTAAAAGCATTACCACACAACCCAAATGCAGTCACCCATCCCACCTTTCTTCCTTCACAAAGCCAAGTGTTAGCCTCAAAATACCGATCTAATTGGATCAACCACCAATAGCCATCTTCTGTTCCGTCGAATCTAGGAACCACCTTCGTAGATATCACTGGCTCTCCGTCTAATCCGACAGGTCGGACCATTGTTGCGAACCCGAAAATCCGCAACTTAGAGAATATAGAAGAAATGGATTAAAATGCACATATATGAAAAATAGTGTATTATTTATGAAACTTAAAGGGAAATGCAAGAGGATGAATATCCTAATGCCCGCAGAGCAAAGCTCCTACAGAGGCATGAAACCAACTGTTCATAACAAACTATATTCTTCCGTGATGATTTCACACTCCCTCACCTCACTCTATATACTTCTATAGAGGCATAACAAACTTGCCAACTAAGCAGCCTACCCCACTCATCATTTACCATATAACCTCACCACACTCTTTATTACAATAATAGCCCTTTTTTTATATCTCTCATACTCAGGTCTCTATCACATGCATGCTACCAAAACGGGCGAGGGAGATTTTTTTGTTGCAGAAATGTACAACTTACTGTGTAGTGCAGAGGAGAATATCATGGATGATATATGGAGCTGAAATTGGAAGGTGTGTGTTCCAGAAAGAGTTACATGTTTTACTTGGATTTTGGCTCATGACAAGCTTCTAACAAAATATAATAAAAATAAGATGGGTATGGGGAATTCTGTGTCATTATTGTTATTGTTATTGTTCAAGTTGTTCAATCATGTCATTTATAGTGTTATTTTTTTATAAACTTTTATAGAGTGTTATTGTTTTTGTTGATATTGGTGTCTTTTGTTGCTGCTTTGATAAATCAATCCCTGATTCTGAATGCCTAATTTTCTCTTTGAGACTTGTGTATTAGATGGCTGGCATCCAGGTGTAAGTAAAATCTCAAACAAGTAAAACATACAGCTTGTTTACATTGTAAATTTTTTACATTATTTTATTGATAATCGTATAGAACAACACGTATTGGATACTTGGTCTCAGCATTATTGAGGAGGGACTTTTATTAACAATAATTCTTATGCAAAACTGGCTCCAGATGTTGTTAATGTTTGAAATATGTAACCATCGTTAAAAAGAAAACTATTAAACTCTCTCTATCATATTATTATTAAATAAAATTAAAAAATAGTGACATCATGTTTTTTGGGAAAGAGTTATATATATACCAAAAATATTTAGACCGATTTAAAGAGTTCGGAATTTGAGGTTGTAACACTCGACTAAGTAGGCTTAAGGGTTGCCCCTACTTGGGACATTGGGCAAGTCGAAAAGAGCTAGCACCTCGGCTGTCGGCTGCCCTTAGTCAGCTGTGGCGGTTAAGAATATAAAAGGATGCCCGAGCCGTTTTGTAAAGCGTTATGTTTCATAAAGGCGACGGTGGAAGTTATGATTGTTACCATTATTAGGGGTCTCCAAGAGTCACTCCATAATGGCTTCACTCTTGAGTTCATCTATACTACTATCGTACAACTCGAATCCCTAATCCATCCATTCACCCTCTCATTCTTACACAATACAGTTGCAACTTTACTAGACTTACTTCCGAGTGGCGATCCAAAAGTCCAAAAGTGTTTTAGAGAAATATATATATATATATATATATATATATATATATATATATATATATATATATATATATATATATATATATATATATATATATATATATATATATATGAGGGGGTTATATTGACTCCAAGAGTAAGTTATAATAACTTACTCCACATCTTGACCATTAATTCTTTTCAATCTAATAGTTAAAATTAATAAGTCATTAAATGTGGAAAGAGAAAACTATTCCTTATTAATTTTAACCATTAGATTGAAAAGAATTAATGGTCAAGATGTGGAGTAAGTTATTATAACTTACTCTTAGAGTCAATATAACTCTCCTCTCTCTCTATATATATATACTCCCTCCGGTCTCAATTATAAGCAAACATTTAATTTTTAGATTCATTCAACAATCAATGTATTTAGTCTAATAATAGACTAAATACATTGATTGTTGAATGAATCTAAAAATTAAATTTTTGCTTATAAATGAGACCAGAGGGAGTATATATATATATATATATATATATATATATATATATATATATATATATATATATATATATAGAGAGAGAGAGAGAGAGAGAGAGGAGGGATATATTTACTCCGAGAGTAAGTGTAGAAGACTTACTCCAAATCTTAACTATTGATTTTCATTAATCTAACGGTTTTAATTGATCATTTAATCAAATTATTTTTGGAAATATTTTTGTATATAAAAAATTAATTAAAGTCGTTAGATTAACGATAATCAATGGTTTAGATTTGGAGTAAGTCTTCAACATTTACTCTTGGAGTAAATATAACCCTCCTCATATATATATATATATATATATATATATATATATATATATATATATATATATATATATATATATATATATATATATATATATATATATATATATATCAAATTACACCCGAAGAGTTACACCACGAGTTACACTCGTTCAATAACTACATCTCGAATTAATATTTTTTAAATTTAACCGTTGGATTGAAACATAATATCATATAGATCATACCTATATAGATTAAGCTCAAACTTTATAGGTATGATCTATATGATATTATGTTTCAATCCAACGGTTGAATTTAAAAAATATTAATTCGAGATGTAGTTTTTGAACTAGTGTAACTCGTGGTGTAACTCTTCGGGTGTAATTTGATCCCTCCTCATATATATATATATATATATATATATATATATATATATAAAGAGAGAGAGAGAGAGGAGGGATCAAATTACACCAATATGTTACACTTATAGTTACACTCATTAATAACCTTTGATTTTATTTTAATCCAATGGTTAAAAATGTTTAATTAGTGACTCATGAATTTTTGGTAATTATTAACTTTGATTTTATCAAATTATAATTTATTTTTTCTCATAAAATTAATAAAATTGCTACTAATTTTGTAACAATTAAATCAAATTCAATTTTGATATTAATAAATATTAAAAATCATAAATTTTTAAGAAATATTAAAAATAATAATAATAATAATAATAATGATGATGATAATAATAATAATAATAATAATAATAATAATAATAATAATAATAATAAGTGAATCGAATATAGTTTTATATTATTATGAAAATTGTGATTTGTTCAAAATTATTAGTAAGCATTATTTGATGAAAATAATATTTGTTACTAAGAAAAAATTAGTATAAAAGTTTTGATTTATTTTAAAGAAAAATTAATATTGTATTCGCTTAATGTAACTAATAAAAGTATTTTATTTTTAAATACAATACAAAATAATTCTCAAAATATGTGGATCAAATAATTAGAACATAATAATTTATTTGTGGATCAAATAAAATTTTATTTTAAAAAGTAGTGTAATTTTTTTTAAAATTAAGAATACAAGTTTTTTTAATTAAAAAAATTATAGTTTTATTAAGAAACGGTAAAAATAAAATATTTTAAGAAATATTAGTAAAAATCACTTGTTTTTTATTAATAAGTTTTAAGTACGTGAATTTTAAAGATTTCTTACTAAGAAATATTATTTTTCATCTAATAATGTTTACTAACAATTTTAAACAAATCACAATTTTTATAATAATATAAAACTATATTCTATTCACTTATTCTTTTTAATATTTCTTAAAAATTTATGATTTTTAACATTTATTAATATCAAAATTATTTTTATATAAATTTTTTTAACTTTAAACAAATTTTTCTATTTTTTATTTTTTGCTTAAAATTCTATATATATAATTGATATATTTAAAAATATGAAAAGTTTTTTTTTAATCTTGACTTTTTTTATGAAATATTTTTTTTATAAAATTGAAGTGTGATTTTATTTATTTTATGAGAAATAGAATAAATTATAATATGTTAAAATCAAAATTATTAATTACCAAAAATAGAATAAAACTATTTTAAGTAAGAATCATGAGTCACTAATTAAATATTTCTAGCCATTGGATTAAATTAAAATCAAAAGTTATTAATGAGTGTAACTATAAGTGTAACATAATGGTGTAATTTGATCCCTCCTATATATGAGGAGAGATCAAATTACACCAATTAGTTACACCAAGTATTACACTCATTTACATCTTTTGATTCATTTAAAATCTAATGGCTATTAAAACACCAGCTTAATAAAATATTTCCTTTTTTCATATGATCAATCATTCCTTATATATCTAATCAATTTCATGTATTAATAAAATATTATTTTTCTCTCACATGAATAATCAAATACATATATACTGGCAAATAAAAATAAATAAATAACACTTCTACTCTTACAAAAATAAATTTAATTATTTTTTTAACTATAAATAGTAAAACTAAAAATTTGATCAATTAACGGTACTATTTATATTACTACTAGAAATTTACTATCATATTGATGTTAATGAAAAAATAATAATTTTTATTATTCTTAAACAAATTTCTCATTATTTTCTTCAATTTTATTTAAATTAAATTTGAATTCTTTTCACTTAAATTAAAGGTAAAAATTAATATATTTTTTATGTCCATTTTGTAAGTATTAGTATATATATTGTATTTGAATGAATATTAGAGTCATAATAGTACTAGCACATTATTTAAATAAATTTTAATTTTTTTATTTGAAATTAATATTTTAAACAATTCTTTATGCACATTTTGAAAACTATCTCATACTTTATTTAAAAATATATAATTTGTATCCTCTAATTATTTGAATTGAATATAATTTAATTTTAATAAAAATTTAACAATGAGAATATTTTTAAAAAAATTAAAAAAAACTTTTTATTTCATATGAAATCAATTTGATAAAATTTATAGTAGTAAATGTTAATAGTATTGTCTTAAGTGAATATAATTAAAACTTAAGTGAATTTCTAGTATATGAATATATTATTCATATAAATATGATATTCATATTAAAATTTAATAAAATAAATTTTAAGAAATTAAAGAATATTTTAATAATGAGAATTTCTAATTTTTTTAGTTGTAAATATATTAAAACATATTAATTTCTAGTATGTAAATATATTATTCATATAAATATAATAAAAATTCAATTTAAATAAAATTGAAGAAAATAATAATTTTTTTTTTAAGAATTAAAAAATGTATTTTTTTTTATTAACATCAATATGATCGTAAATTTCTAGTAGTAATATAAATAGTATCGTAATTGATCAAATTTTGAGTATTGCTATTTATAATTAAAAAATAATTAAATTCATTTTTGTAAGAGTAGAAGTAATTATTTTTGTAAGAGTAGAAGTGTTATTTATTTTTTTATTTCGCAGTATATATGGAATTGATTATTCATCTGAGAGAAAAATAATATTTTATTACTACATTAAATTGATTAGATAGATATATAAGGAATGATTGGTCATACGAAAAAGGAAACATTTTATTAAGTTGGTGTTTTAATAGCCTTTAGATTTTAAATGAATCAAAGGTTGTAAATGAGTGTAATACTTGGTGTAACTAATTGGTGTAATTTGATCCCTCCTCATATAGAGGAGGGATCAAATTACACCCGAAAAGTTACACCACGAGTTACACTCGTTCAATAACTACATCTCGAAATAATATTTTTTAAATTCAACCGTTGGATTGAAACATAATATCATATAGATCATACCTATAAAGTTTGAGCTTAATCTATAATAATTTACTATATCATCAAGATATCCAAAGATTAACGTCAAAATGAGCTTTCATATAACGTTAATTTTGATGTTATTCAATGACATAGTAAATCATTATAGATTAAGCTCAAACTTTATAGGAATGATCTATATGATATTATGTTTCAATCCAACGGTTGAATTTAAAAAATATTATTTCGAGATGTAGTTATTGAACGAGTGTAACTCGTGGTGTAACTCTTCGGGTGTAATTTGATCCCTCCTCTCTCTCTCTCTCTCTCTCTATATATATATATATATATATATATATATATATATATATATATATATATATATATATATATATATATATATATATATATATATATATATATATATATATATATATATATATATATATATATATATATATATATATATATAGAGAGAGAGAGAGAGAGGAGGGATCAAATTACACCCGAAGAGTTACACCACGAGTTACACTTGTCCAATAACTACATCTCGAATTAATATTTTTTTAAATTCAACCGTTGGATTGAAACATAATATCATATAGATCATATCTATAAAGTTTGAGCTTAATCTATAATGATTTACTATGTCATCAAGATATCCAAATGTTAACGTCAAAATGAGCATTCATATAACGTTAATTTTGATGTAATTCAATGACATAGTAAATCATTATAGATTAAGCTCAAACTTTATAGGTATGATCTATATGATATTATGTTTCAATCCAACGGTTGAATTTAAAAAATATTAATTCGAGATGTAGTTATAGAACGAGTGTAACTCGTGGTGTAACTCTTCGGGTGTAATTTGATCCCTCCTCATATATATATATATATATATATATATATATATATATATATATATATGAGGAGGGATCAAATTACACCCGAAGAGTTACACCACGAGTTACACTCGTTCAATAACTACATCTCAAAATAATATTTTTTAAATTCAACCGTTGGATTGAAACATAATATCATATAGATCATACCTATAAAGTTTGAGCTTAATCTATAATGATTTACTATATCATCAAGATATCCAAAGATTAACGTCAAAATGAGCTTTCATATAACGTTAATTTTGATGTTATTCAATGACATAGTAAATCATTATAGATTAAGCTCAAACTTTATAGGAATGATCTATATGATATTATGTTTCAATCCAACGGTTGAATTTAAAAAATATTATTTCGAGATGTAGTTATTGAACGAGTGTAACTCGTGGTGTAACTCTTCGGGTGTAATTTGATCCCTCCTCTCTCTCTCTCTCTCTCTATATATATATATATATATATATATATATATATATATATATATATATATAACGGAAAATCTAGAGAATTCAAAACTATAAATAGAGACAACATAATCCATGTCACGCCGAAACAATGCCTAATATCTGAACAAAAAGATGAAAAATAAAAGGAAAAAAGAATAAAAGTTTTATAGATTGTCCGGAGAAACATGAAATCTATTGCTTTCAAAGAGAGCAGGGTAAGTTGAGGCGACAAAAAAAACATTCATTGAGTGACTGCACCACCACCTATTAGAGTTTGGGGCATGTCAAATCTTGAATGGCTAATAGCAGAATAGAGAACATCTTCTGTCGCTAGACAAAAAAAGATGTCTTCCCCTTTAAATCTCAACCCATATACAAACATCGCAACCTCAACAATTGTAAACCTTGGTGATCAGAGATGCTAAAGAGCCTAGGGAACCTAATACTTAGTGGAGATGGTCCAAGGCTTGATCTCAATTTCTTGCTAAGATGTCATAAACCAATTAGATGCATCCTAAACTTTAGAATCTATGAGAGACGCTCATATCCTCTAGGATGTGGCGGAGTGGATCCTGATCGATCAATCTCATAATGGTGAAAAAATATCTAGGAGTCATATCTAGTGGATAAGATATCACGCTAGAGACCTGAAGCACCTAGAATGTCTCTCTATCTCCACTTGATCAAAAAGGCCAAATTGACCAAACGGAGGTCCTGAATTCCCAAACCATACATGTGCTTGAATTTGCAAACATCAACCACTTGACCCAAACAATCTTAGGATCACCTTTACTCCCTCCCAAAAGGAACCTTCTTTAGATCCTTACAATTCTCTTCCAAACATTGGCATGCATTTGCGTAAAGGACAAGAAGAAAATAAAGATAAAATTAAGGATTCCGTTGAGTACTCCTATATACTTAAAGGGAAGGGACTTTTGCTTATAATGGATAAATTTCCTATCTAAATCCTAAAAGACATGATTCACATTAACTCCAATGAGACAGATTTTCGCAAAATTAAACTGAAGATTTGAGGAAAACTCAAAACTTCAAAGAACAGTCTTAATAGTCCATTGATTATCTATAGAAACCTCTGCTAGAATAATTGTATCATCCATATACTAGATATGAGAGACACTTAGATCCGAGGAACCAACTCTAAACTCAAAGAAGATGCCAAGACCCACTGCCCTGAAAAACAAACCACTGAGACCTTTTGGTACAAGCAGAGAAAGGAAAGAAGCTAATGGACCACCTTAGTTCAAATCCTTATGGATGCTATTTTTTTTTAAGTTAGATAACCATTAACCAAAACCAAAAGATTTCCATATAAAACACAAGCATGCATCCAAATCTCCACTTGGCATTAAACCTAAACATGATATGCATATAACCCAAAAACTACAACAAACTGAATCATACATTTTTTCAAAGTCCACCTTAAAAATGAGGCGGGATATTTTAGTTATCTTAACCAGATCCACCAACTCATCCATTGTCGTCGTTCTACCCACTAATAATATATCTTTAAGAAATGTCGATTGGTTCAAGAAAATGAGGTGATCCATCACCCTCAGCAAGTTTAGCTACCAGAACTTTAGTAACTAACTTATAAAGAGATCTCATTAAAGAGATAGGTCAAAAATCCCCCTACTAAGAGAGGAGTCAACCTTAGGAATCAGAGTTACAAAATAAGAAGATACGCAACAAGGAAAAGAAGCGAATTAGTGAAATTGACTAAACATCACCTTTATATCCTCTCTAAGAAAAGGCTAAAAATCTCTTCAAAAAAGAGAAGTTAAATACATTTGGCTTCAGACACTTGCCTTGTCAATCTCCAAAGATAGAAAAAGAGAGGTAAGATAAGCACTTGCCTAGCTAGCGAGGGATCGAAAACTAACATCATCCAATTGAAGACGATGTTCCAAAGGTTTTTTTAGTGGATTAGAGAAAAAATCAACCGTCACAAGGAGGATCTCTACAACCCCCTCAACCCAGCTATCACCCACCTTAAGAGCTAGGATTTCAATTCTCCTACTATTTCACACAAGCATGGAAGAAACTGGAATTGACATAGCCCTCCTTAAGACATTTGGCTTTAGATCTTCAAAAGCATTGAGAATCTTTAATCCTAAGCAAGGACCTAAGACCCACAATAACTTTCGACCTGGCAGCCACCTCATCAATAGAAAGAGCACCAAGGCAAGATCTAGAGTCAAGAGAACTCACAACTTCTCTTAGGAAATCAATTTGGAAGTCAAGGTTGCCAAAAACGTTTTTATCCCAAACTTTCACCACCCTTTTAAGAAATTGAGTTTCTCTTTAAGGACAAATTCTTTCCAATCAGAAGATATGAAATCATTTCAATTGGTATGAACTGCCTTTCTACAGAGTCACCATGAGAAAATCATTGATCATTGAATCTAAAAGTCTTCAGACCCCATGATTAATTGGAATATCTAATAATGATCCGACAATGATATGAGACATCTCTAGGAAGAGCTCACTAAGAAGCCACGCCCTACAATTCCCACTAACCATTAAACATCAAAATCTTATTCAGCCTACTTACATTACTCACATTAGACTGGAATCAGGTAAAACTCCTACCTAAGAGATCAATGTCAACCAATTTCATATGAGAGATGAAATTGAAGGAGGAACAATCCACACTAGCAGTGCTACTAGAAAAGGCAACCCCTCCAACCCTCTCAGTCAGTGCACAAACAAAATTAAAATCCCTTAAAAACACATCTCATAGTATTTTACTTATATTAGTCGTATCTAAATTGAATATTTATAAATATATTACTTCTCTTTCACTTTTCAGAGAATCACCCAAATTGACAATAATTTTTCTTTTCGGCACATAAAAGATACAGAAATGAAATAGAGGAAAAAGGTCCACATAGCCCATTATATATGAATTTGTTAAAAAATAATTTTGAGATAAGTTATTCTACTATATATATATATTAAATTGTTAAAAAATAATTTTGAGATAAGTTATTCTACTTTATAATTTATTATCAACAATGAATTTTATTAATTTAACAGTTGATTAATGTATATAATTACATCATATTTTATAATAAATTTAAAATTTTAATTATGTAGCCTAACAATTGATACTTGTTTTTTAAATACTTATTATCTAAATAAATACTTATTGCATTTTCAATATTTCATTGAAAAAAAAGAATGAATTCTTTTGAATTTTTCAATTTTCAAAAATCACTTTATAAAAAGTAGCTCCAGAGAAAGCACTATCAATTATTTTATTGACTTTAAAGACATCTCAAATTTGTTTTAGATTTATAATAGTTTGAATACTTTTCCAAGTGGTCTTACCTATTTTAAATATATTTTGAAATTTATTATATGAAATGACAATGATGAGTTTTTATTGGTTGTTAATTGTATAGAATAAAGTTACTGTCAAAAAAATTACAGCGACAAATGACAACAGCAATAGCTCTTATTAGTTTTAAAGAAGATTTATTTATTTTAGAAGAATTCAATCACACCCTTTTAATTTTGTTAAAAACAAAATTCAATTTAATTAAATATAAACAGACATCACACGGATTGTTTAGATGTTAGGTACCAACAAAATTAAAAGGGTGGGGATTTTGTTGACCTTACTCTCTTAAAAAAGCAAAAGCAGGTGGAGATTTTGATGATTGCAGGCCAATAGTGCAAATTTATTTAAGGATAATAGTGTATTTGATGATTGCAGGTGGGAATTTTGTATCTAGAACTGTCTATGGTTGATATATTGCAAAAAGATGTGTACAAATTTGTTGGTAAATTTAATTAAGAAAACTTTGTTTAGACTGCATTAGAGTTCACCCAAGCTTCTCTAGCCTAGGTGATTGCAATAGTATTCAAAAAGGTTAATATGTTGTTAAACAAAAAGGCAAAAAAAAAAAGAGACTCAGTAGCTATTGTACATAAAGCCGCACCTAATTCTATCTCACCCTCGTAATATCATTTTCATTTTACTTCAGTTTTTGTTACTGTCTTAGCAATAATCGGATACAGTTACTGATATTACCAACCAACGAACGACCTGATACAGGTCAAAAAGTTCTCTGAAATTGGTTCAATGGATGAACAGTAGTTGAATTCAACTCAGAAGATGATGCCAGTGGCGAAGCATCCTTGAGTTGATTATACCTTGCAATGTCAAAATTGTGAAGTTTCATCAGACGCTTCTGCTTAGTGCTGAAGCGGCTCTGATAGAAACCTTCAAAGCAAGGTTCTTTGGATGTTCTCATGAAGAATGTGTAGCCAGCCATGAAGTACATTGAGGTCACATAGAAGCATATGGGCTCCATTACATCCCAGTTAAGCTCCCAGAATGTGAGCCTCATGAATGCTAATGTTTGTACCGTCAGAAAACCGAGTCCGCCCCAGAGCTCACGGCGGACCCCTGTTGCAGCTTTGTTGTCAATAGCTGCTTTCACTTTCTCCATTTCTTCAAGTTCTTTTGTTTCTGCATCATTAGGTTTTTGTCCGGGTACAGGGAGCAGAGCCTGGATTGTTTTTGCTACCTGCATCACAAATTTGAGAGAGTTTGGGTAAACATAGCTCAATTTTATTTGTTTTTTACTCTCAACCTTTGCTGTAATTACAGTAAAACTTTGGTAATTGCATTTGTATCCAAAAGAAGCATAAAAAACTAAATCATTGTGTAACCTTTACCCAACTTGGCTAGGATCAGACAAAGGGACTTGAATAAAATAAAATAGCAGACGTGTACACAAATAAAATAAAGAAGGAGATAATCTAAAAGAATCACTCATTCATGAATGTCCTGACTTTCATGAAAATGTATCGATGATGGGAGAAATTTAGCAGATTGATTCTCTGCCGCTCCACCAAAAATGGAGAGCAGATAGCAAGATAGAGAAAACATAAAATAAAGTTACAGGATTCCAGGAAGTTGCCTCAGCCATATTCAGCTTGGTCAAAAAGAATCCCTCATTACATTGCACCTTGTCACATAGCTAACGTGCAATGTAATGTAACATACACAACTTGTCACAAATCTATGACTTGAATAATCTGTACAAGTTGATCTGCCTCTATATATTAATTAATGAATAAATGGACAACCACTTCCACAGGACCTTTTACCTCAGCAGTAAAATGCAAGAAACGACATAAATAAAACCAATTAAAGATTACACATACGGTTTAAA
This sequence comes from Vicia villosa, assembly GCF_029867415.1. Taxonomy (NCBI): domain Eukaryota; kingdom Viridiplantae; phylum Streptophyta; class Magnoliopsida; order Fabales; family Fabaceae; genus Vicia; species Vicia villosa. The sequence goes on from NW_026706279.1 coordinate 96,773, forward strand.
CTTAATAGTATAATAATGTATATTAATTTGTATTTATTTATTTTGATGTCAAAATAATTAAACTCACACACGCTAAGAGAATATCATTTGACATTTAACATCGGATATATATTGATTTTTATATGAATAAACAAAAAAAATCAAAAATTAAATAAAAGTAAATTTTTTAGCAATATGTGTATATAGACAATAAATTATTCATAAATGCTTAAAAATATTTCTGACTAGATAAGCTTTATAAATAATTATATTATTATTTTGAAAAATATTAGCTTTTTAAGTATAATTCAGATAAGATTGTAATCAGTGTTCAATTATTTATTCTTCACATACATTGAATAGTCTTCAAAAAAATTAAATTTGTTTTTTACCAAAAATTCAAATGTATATAATATTATAATTTTCTGTTTATATTTAAGACTAAAAGAGTATTATTAATCAAAATTCATCTCCCCAAGTCTAAAATTAATTTTTAAAATTGATTTGAACAATTGATGTATCTAGTCACTATATAGACCAGATATGAGTTGTTCAATTAATTGATTAAAAAATAGTTAAATTTACCAATTATTGTAAAAAAACTTGGTAATTATTGAGTAAAAAAATTATTTTTATCCATCGAAATTCCAATTGATGAGCTAGACAAAGTCAGGCTCCCAATTATCATGGATGTATAAATAAAAAACATTTTTTTTATTACTGTAATCAATAAAAATAAATAAAAAATCCCCATAATGGAGGAAGGTGTGAAAGAGTAAGGGCTTTCGGCAGCCCTTAATTTACCATCTCAAACGGAGAATCCTTTACACGTTTTAGATCTCAGCAAACAACAAACTCTCTATTTCCTGTTCAAAAGTAAAGAAAAATAACCACAAAACCTCATCAGTTTTCAGCCATCTCAAATTCACGGCCTAAAATTAAACTTAATTAATTAACAAAATTATTGCGCCGATCGATGAAAAGTTCCGAAACCTATCTTTGAATCTTAACAGTATTTTTCTCCATCATGAACCACTCTGTATCAGCCCACAAATTAATACACAACACAACGGAACATATAAAACAAAACAAAAAACAAATCGAAATAATAAAATTAAAATAAATTAAAGCTTTATATTGAAATAATAGAAAATGAAATTGAAATTTACCTGTTCAGGTTTCAGAAAAACGACGTCGCCTAAGATGATTACAGTTGCGGAATCGTCCAGTATTTTCGCAATCTGCTTCGCCTGTTCTCGATCGGAACAATTCTCGCCGCACATTTGAACAAACTCCGAGTACGACACGCAACTCTGCTGGATCTTCCTCAGCTTCGACTTCACCGCCTCAAGCTGCGCGGCTCTCAACAATTTCCTAACATCTTGGACTTCCACCGCCGATTTCTCCTTCTCCGGCGGACTCAACCCGTCCAACCGGATCCGGTTCTTCGCAATGTCCATCTCCCGGAGTTTTTGGATTAGACTCTCCCCGGCAGGATGCGGAGATCGGACCTCCGGTCGGAACGCGGCTCTCTTATGGAGAAACCTACGGAAAACACCGTCGTCCCCGGGCTCCGGGGCAATGTCGCGCTTGGCGGCGGTGGAAGGGATCCGCGATTGAAAAGAAGAAGAGGAAATGCGACAATTCGAGAGCGATTGCGACGACATTTTGGTGATGTTTAAGAGACGCTGAGTTAGGGTTTTCTTAAACGCCATTGATAGAGATTAAAGAAATGAAATTCTAGAGAGAATGAAAGTGTTCAATGGATTGTCTTGAAGTAAGATAGATAGGAAGGGTATTTATAGGTGTCCCATAAAAACGGAGAACACTCGCTAACGTTTTGTAAATCGCTCAATTATTTATTTTTCTAATTTTATTATTATAAACAAATAATTGAGATAACGATTACGAGAATTTGTCCACGAAAACGAATATTCGGCTATTTAGTGCTTAGAGAGACGATAAATTGAAATTAGGGTTCAGGGGATTAATTGATAACCGTACACGTGTACGTAGATGGCGAATAAAGACTAAGTCGATGACAGATTTTAACCGTGTAAGATATGGATAAGTAAAGGTTAAATTATAGCTGTTGTATTTCTGTAGGTAATAATTTAGAATTATTCATCCTATATTAAAATGAAAAGATAAATTTAAGATTTTAATTTTAATTTTAAAAGTGTTAAAGTCTAAATTGGGATGTGAGAGGAGGTTAGTTCTGGGGCTGGTTCTTAGCTGTGTGGGGTGTTGTTGACTCGGTTGTAACCTGAACTAGTAGATTATTATTTTTATTTTTAGTGAAGAAAAAGAATAGGTATAGTAGATTATTATTTTTATTTTTAGTGAAGAAAAAGAATAGATGTGATCACTATCAAAAATTTCTAAGATTATCAAAGATCATCAAAGACTATCGGAATTATAGTTAAAGAAGTAAGTGAAATGGATTGATTAGAATGCAAAAATGGGCATTCTTTGCATGGGACAGGGGAAGTAGGGGAATGAGAGAAGGGTTGAGGCAAATAAATGGAATTTACAAAAATCACCATGTTGTTATCCAAATTACATAGTGGACCATTTAGTCATCAAATTTATAAAATAATAAATTTACTAATTTTTTTTTGCTAATTTTTAAAAATTAATAGAAAATTAACTAATAAGAATGAAATTTAGTAGAACCGTTATGTATGAATTGGTGGTATATTATTTGGGTAAATGTGCACCTTTGGTCCCTCTTTTAAAATGACATAACATGTTAGTATTTCTTTTGGCATATAGTTAGTCATGTGACTCTCTTCATCCATTTCATAAAGTTAGTCATGCTAGACCGGTCCTTCAAATTAGGAATACATTCCCTAGTTTTAAGTTAGTCCACAAAAATATATGTTTTTAATATATATTTGAGAATATAATTATAAATTCCTAGTGTAAATTTTTTTCCATTGAAAATTCCAGTATATGGTTTTAATAATAATTTTTAACAATTTTTTAAAAAAATATTCATGAAATTGGACGATCTTAAATATTCTAGTAATTTTGTTGCTGGACAAAAATTTTTCACTTACTAATTTGAATATGATACATGAATATATGTATATACTTTATGGCTGAGTGTCAATGTGAGATTATTCATGAATATATGTATATACTTTATGGCCGAGTGTAAATGTGAGATTATTGTTGGGCTTTCCCTCCTATTTGGAGAGGTTCAATTAGTTGTGGGTTAGTGACTTATGTGTATATAAGCATTTGTTATCACCCAATAAAGAGGATTAGATTATTCATTCATTGTGTGAGAAAATAAGAAAAAATATAGAGAAGAATGAAATCCTGCAGCCCTATTTCAGCCCAGAGCAGTTCCACTAAATCGTAGCTTGCACAAAATTCAACAGTCGGATCGTCCTGAAATTTTGACACAATGTTCATGACTCATAGGAGCACATTCTGAACGATTTTCATTGGATTCGTAGTTTTCTAATTCGAGTCCATCTTTGAGGTCAGAATTTTTGGTGTTTTTGGATTGTTTTTGTCTCTCTTGATTCTTGTTTTATTCCAAGATTAATTGCAAATCTTGACGACGTTTATGTATGCCTCTAACTAGTGTTAGAGAGAACCTTGCTTGTACCCATTGTTGATTATAGTGGACATTTTAAGTGGCCTACTGGTCTCGTGGTTTTTTCTCCTAGTTAATGGAGGTTTTTCCACGCTAAAATTGTGTTGTGTTGTTTGATGTGTTTTTGTTGATTGTCTCTAAGTAGCATGTGATATTTGGGAGAGTTGGTGTTGTTGTATTATTTTGTTGCGTTTGTGATTTTCTCCCAACAAGTGGTATCTAGAGTCACAGTTTGATTTGTGTAACAATAGAGACGAACACATCTCGAATGGTGAGTTTGAATGGTTCCAACTATAATGTTTGGAAAGGAGAAATGGAAGATTTGCTTAATGTGAAAGGTTTTCACTTACCGATTTTCTCTAATGAAAAACCTGATGGAAAGAGTGATGAAGAATGGACTTTGTTGCATAGACAAGCTTGTGGTTATATTCGCCAATTGGTGGATGATAATATTTTGAATCATGTGAGCTCAGTGACTCATGACCGCTCTCTTTGGACCAAACTTGAGGAGTTGTATGCAAGAAAGATGGGAAATAATAAGTTATTCTTGTTCAAGCAATTGATGTCATTGAGGTATAATCATGGTTCACCAATGACCGATCAGTTGAACATTTTTCAAGGGATTCTAAATCAATTGTCGCAGATGAATCTTACTTTTGATGATGAAATTCAAGGTTTGTGGCTTCTTGGTACTTTGCCTAATTCTTGGGAGATTTTTAGGACATCCTTGTCTAACTCTGCTCCGAAGGGTATCATCTCGATGGACTTGGCTAAAAGTAGTATCTTGAATGAGAAGTTGAGGCGTAAGTCACAAGGTTCTTCTTCACATTCCGAGGTGTGGGTTATCGAATCAAGGGGAAACATCAAAGTAAAGGTTCAAGTAATCGCGGTACTTCACGTGGTGAATCACAAGGAGGGTCTAATAGATTCTCTCATATTGAGTGTCATCATTGTGGGGAAAAGGGACACATAAATAGGTATTGAAAAGGGAAAACAAGAAGAAGAACTACAACGATGACAAAAAGGAATGTAACAATAATGAAGATGTTGCTATTGTTGATGATTTCTTTATTTTTTGTGATAGTTGTGTAGAGAATGCCAATTTATCATGTGATGAGATGGATTGGATGGTTGATAGTGGTGCTTCTACTCATGCAACCTCGAGACGTGATCTTTTTTCAACTTACGAGATTGGTGACTTTGGGTTTGTTCGTATGGGAAATAATGGGCAAGCTAATGTCATCAGAATGGGAGATATTTGTGTCAAAACTAGCAATGGGACTACTCTAGTTCTCAAAGGTGTGAAACACATTCCGGAACTTCAATTCAACCTTTTATCCGTCGAAAAGTTGGATAATGAAGGATATGATAATTCTTTTTCGAGCAAGGAATGGAAGTTAAAGAAAGGCTCAATGATGATTGCTAAAGGAAAAAGGAATTTGAACTTGTATGTCGTCCAACTTGGGGTTTCGAAGTGCTACATCAACACTTATGACAATGATAGCTCATCCCAATTATGGCACAAGCGTTTGGGTCATATGAGTGAAAAAGGTTTGAGTATTTTGGCTAAGAAGAATGTGTTGTATGGTATTTCTGATGCAAAGTTGAGAAAGTGTTCACATTGTTTGGCGGGCAAGCAAAAGCGAATTTCTTTTATGTCATTCGAACCAAAGAGGAAATCGGAAGTGTTGGATTTAGTGCATTCTGATGTGTGTGGTCCGATGAAGACACAGTCACTTGGTGGTGCATATTACTTTGTGACCTTCATTGATGATTGTTCTCGGAAAACATGGGCTTATATCTTGAATACAAAAGATCAAGTGTTAGATACCTTCAAGTCGTTTCAAGCATCAGTTGAAAGAGAAACGGGGAAAAAACTCAAGTGTATTCGAACGATAATGGGGGAGAGTATATTGGACCTTTCGACAAGTATTTTCAAGATCATTGTATACGTCATCAAAAGTATCCACCAAAGACACCACAATTGAATGAGTTAGCCGAAAGAATGAATAGAACTTTGGTGGAAAGGGTGAGATGTTTACTTTCTCAATCAAAGTTGCCGAAATACTTTTGGGGAGAAGTATTGAGCACGGTTGTAAATATTTTAAACCTCACTCCATGTGTTCCACTGAAGTTTGATGTTCGAAATCATGTTTGGAGTGGTAAAGATGTTTCCTACGACCATATTCGAGTGTTTGGGTGCATGGCTTATGTGCATATTCCGAAGGATGAGAGATCAAAATTGGATGAGAATTCGAAGAAATGTGTGTTTGTTGGGTATGGACTTAATGAGTTTGGGTATCAATTCTTTGATCCGGTTAAAGGGAAGCTTATTCGTAGTCGTGATGTTATATTCATGGAGGATTATACCTAGACATGGCAATAAAATCCATACCCACGGGCACCCACCCGAACCTGCCCCGAAGTTGACGGGGAAAACCCGCTTTGATTGGGTTCGGGTTTGGGTTTTCCCCGATTAGAAAACATGGGGATGGGTCGGGTAATGGGGACACTAGTACCCACCCCAAACCCGTCCCCGAATCCGCCCCGTTTATTTCAATATGTACATTATTATTTATATTTCATAATTTATATTATTAAAAATGTGGCTAATGTTTTAATAATTTGATTTGTCATAATTTATATTATTAAATATGTGGCTAATGTTTTAATTATTTAATTTGTATTTATTATTTTAAATATTTGAAATATATGTATGAAATTTTTTGAGATTGTTTTATTTTGTTATTTATAATGTAATTTGATTTTTGAAAAAGTAAATATTTTTATTAAAAAATTGATTTTACGAAATACATGGTGGCGGGGCGGGGATACCCGAACCCAACCCGAACCCGTTAAGGACGAGTTTGGGTTTTAACTCCCCATCCCCGTTTGGGTTTGGGGCGGGTAATGGGGATTGATTAGGGATTCGGGTTTGGATTTGGGGGAGGTAAAAACCGTCCCCGACCCGCCCCATTGCCATGCCTAATTATACCATTAAGGACATCGACAAAGTTGAGAATAAAGATCCGATTTTTAAAGATTAAGAAATGATTGATACGGACTCAACTACTATTGCTCCTATCCCTATCGCTTTCAAAGATGTTTCAATTGAAAATCAAGGTATGGATTTGAATGTTGATAATGTTTTAAATCCTAATGATATTTTTTATGTAGGTGTTACGGAAGACGTTGTTAAAAATGAAGTTGATCAAGAGGTTGAAAATGTTGAGCAACCTATGCTTCTAATGAATTGAGGCGGTCTACTCGTGATAAAAGGCATTCCGTTCGATACCCCTCGAATGAGTATGTTTTTCTTACCGATGGTGGAGAACCCAAAAAATTTAAAGAATTTTTGGAGGATGAGAACAAAAAGGAGTGGATGGATGCCATGGAGGATGAAATGCAATCCCTTCGTGAGAATAATACTTTGGAGTTAGTGAAGTTTCCAAAGGGTAAAAGAGCATTGAAGAATATATGGGTTTATCGGATTAAGCAAGATGAGTGTACTTCTCAAAGAAGATTCAAGACTCGTTTGGTGGTAAAAGGTTTTAAACAACGAGAAGGTGTTGATTTTGGAAAGATTTTTTCTCTGATTGTGAAGATGCAATCTATTCGATGGTTCTTGGGCTAGCCGCTAGTCTTAATTTAGATGTAGATCAAATGGACGTGAAGACGGCTTTCCTTCACGGTGATCTACATGAAGAAATTTACATGGAGCAACTAGATGGATTCCTATAAAAGAGAAAAGAAGACTATGTTTGCAAATTGGTAAAAAGTCTTTATGGTTTGAAACAAGCACCTCGCCAATGATATCAAAAGTTCAACTCGGTGATGATTGAACATGGATACAAGATAACAAAGGCCGGTCATTGTGTGTTTTTCCAAAATTTGTCCAATGGTGATTTCACAATTCTCTTGCTTTATGTGGATGATATGCTAATTATTGGAAAAGATATTTCAAGAATTAAAGAATTGAAGAACACTTTGAGTAAATCTTTTGCTATGAAGGATTTAGGAGAGGCTCAAAAAATTATTGGTATTGAAATTGTTCGAGATCGAAATGAGAAGAAGTTGTACTTGTCACAAGAAAAGTATGTTGAGAAAGTCCTTCGGTGTTTTAGTATGTATAAGGCTAAAGCGGTGAGCATTCCACTTGCTTCTCATTTCAAGCTTAGCCATAAACTATGTCAATCTATGAATGAAGAAAAGTTGAGTATGAAGAATATTCCGTACTCATCAGCCGTTGGTAGTTTGATATATGCTATGGTTTGTACAAGACCCGATATTGCTCATGCCGTGGGAATGGTGAGTCGTTATCTCTCAAATCCGGAAAAGATCATTGGGAGGTCGTGAAGTGGGTGATGAGATATTTGCGTGGCACTTCAAATTTGAGACTAAATTTGGGATGCAAAAAGCCTATGTTGGTTGGATATACAAATTCAGATTTGACTGGTAGCTTGGATGATCGAAAATCTACATATTAGAAATCAAAGTTGCAAAAGTATGTTGCACTCTCTACTACCGAAGTCGAATTTATAGTCATCGTGGAAGCGTAAAAAGAGTTGTTATGGTTGAGGAAATTTGCAATGGAACTTGGTGTGAAACAAATTTTGTGATAACCAAAATGTCATTCACTTATCGAAGAATTCCTCCTTTCACTCGAGGTCGAAGCATATTGATGTTCGTTATCATTGGATTCATGATACATTAGATTACAAGTTGATGGAGCTTGATAAGTTTCACACCGATGACAATGGTTTGGATATATTGACAAAAGTGTTTCTTAGGGGAAAGTTTGAGTTTTGTCGTATGGAAGTCGGATTGGTGTTGCCCTCCAACTAGTCGGTCGGGGGAGTTTGTTGGGATTTCCCTCCTATTTGGAGAGGCCCAATTAGATGTGAGTTAGTGACTCATATGTGTGTAAGCCTTTACTATCACCTAACAGGGAGGATTAGGTTATTCATTCATTGTGTGAGGAAGAAAACAAGATAAAATAGAGAGAAGAGTGGAATCCCGCAGCCCTATTTCAGCACAGAGAAGTTCCACTAAATCGGAGCTTGCGCAAAATTTAACGGTCAGATGTTCTAAAATTTTGACACAATGTTCATGACTCATAGGAGCTCATTCTGAACAATTTTCATTGGATTCGTAGTTTTCTAAGTCAGTCTGTCAAGTCCATATTTGAGGTCAGAATTTATGGTGTTTTTGGGTTGTTTTTGTCTCTCTTGATTCCTGTTGTATTCCAAGATTAATTGCAAATCTTGATGATTTTTATGTATGTCTCTAACTAGTGTTAGAGAGAACCTTTCTTGTACCCATTGTTGATTATAGTGGAGATTTTAAGTGGCTTGCGGGTGCCGTGGTTTTTACTCCTAGTTAACGGAGGTTTTTCCACGCTAAAATTGTGTTGTATTGTTTGAAGTGTTTTTTATTGTCTCTAATTTACATGTGATATTTAGGAGAGTGTGCGTTGTTGTATTATTACGCCGCGTTTGTTATTTTCTCCCAACAATTATCTGGTAATATAAGTGTTATTTCTCTATTATTTGAATTGGCATTATGTTTGGTAAAACTAATATAGCAGTAATTAGTTGAGTAAGAATTATACTTGTAAGAGAAAATAGGTTGAGGATCTACTTGATAGAAGAACATGTTGTGTTGAAGTGGTTCAACATCTGGAAGCAACATGTCAAAGAAGATGTCGAAACATGTTCCCTTCGACATCGCGCCAGGGCTTATCTTTTAGTTACTTCAGACTCAAGTAATTGACAGTTATAGAATAGTACTAACCAATATTATGCAATTATATGTGGCGTAAAGAAGAATCTGGAAGAATCAAATCAGAATATGTTTGAATGAAGACTTTCTAATTTTGGAGATTTATTAGGAAGGTTTGATTGACGACCTATTTAGTAGGAGAATCTTTTGAAGATTTGTTACAACATATTTGTTGTAATTAGAAGCCCATGTCCATTTGGGAATAGGTTATAAATAGAAGCTTTGTAACATAGGTTTAAAAAGCCAACCAATATGTAAAATTATAAGGGTTGTGTTAGTAGGTGAAACCACCCGGTTTGTGGGATGGTCACCTTATTCTCACTCAAAAACCTTTAGGTAATGAGTTGAATATTATTCTTGGAGGAAGCTTTTAAGCAACTCTAAAATGGAGTTCTTAGTCTAGAGCTAAGGCTGAGTAAGGAGGGGAGTGCGGCTTCTTGCCCGACATAGGAGTGTGTCTCCACTCATGGAAGTGTGTCTTCTATTCTGTGGATACAGGATTGTGGAAATTAAGTCGTTGGTACAATTCCTGGGACTGGAAAAACTGTACAACATCACTGCGTTGATTGGAAGTGGGATGGAGATATTCCATATCTAGGGAGGACCTAGGTAGAGAGTACGTTGGGTAGGGATTAAGTGAGGGGCTATAAACTTTGGATTAGTTTAGCTCCAAATTGATACTACTGATAGTGGATTTCATTCCTGACTTGGTATGCCCCTAGAGTAGGTGTGTTTGTCACCAAACTGGGTAAACAATTCTGTGTGCTGCTTTTTTCTTTTCAGTTCTGTCTTTACATGTTCTTTGTCATGTTGATGTCAGATCAGATGTCTTGAAATCCTATAGGACATCTGAGTTCTGCTATACCAGAATTTCAATAAGTTGTATGTATCAAATATCACACCAACAAGTTCTTAGATCACATCAAATAGAAGTAGTATTGGTTGTCCAATTATATCATGGTGTATTTATATGAATAGCAGTGGCTTAAAATGACATATTTTTTTGACAACAACCTTTAAAGAATGTATTTGCATCAGAACCTGCAATTTCATTTCAAGATGGGAATAATGTACATGTTGTTTCTAAAGCAGAAATGTTCACCAAAAAGATGTATCTTCCAAAGCATAATGGTTTTGTAGAAGATAATTTTCATGTTGGATGTCTCAGTATACAAACATGATTCTTAAGGTTGATAGTTGGTACTTGATTTTAGATTGACACTAGAAATAGAAATGTAAATATATATTTGATTTATAAATTATATAAACAGGGGCGAAGTGGCCTAGTGGTTCGCCATGTTGTCTAGTAACCAAAATGACCTTGGTTTGAATCCTGACTAAAGGAAAATTTTTAGAACTTTTCTTGGAATTTTGATGACCTTGGTGATGAATATATGCCATGTCGGATGCCACACGTACGAAAAAATACCATATCGGATGTTATGCGTGCAAAAGTAGACTCTGTTTGTGAAAATTAGACGAAAAAAACTTAAATGAAATTATTTGAAGACCTAAGTGACTACATTGTTCCTTTTAAAAATTTGTGAAAATTAGACGGAAAGAACTTCAATGAAACTATTTGAAGACTTAAGTGACTACATTGGTCCTTTTAAAAATTAAGGGACTAAAATGGATCATGAGGTAGAGATAAGAGACAAAAAAAGTATTTTGCTTTCCTTTTTTATCCCTTAAACTTTAGTCATCTATCAAATATCTTATACTCGGATTCGTTTTTTTTACTAAGAAGCTCTATCAAAACTTTTATGAATGCTATTCAAAAAACTTTCCACACTTAAGAAGAGGAGAATATTTCTTCTTTTGTTTTAGAACTTCAAGCTCTTTTGAATTCCTTCAAATTCAAACAATATACTATAAACAATCCTAGTGAGACCCTATAACTTGTAACACTCTTACATGAGAAAACCACAAATCTTTTTGATATTTTTCAGAGAGAGGGTTTGATAGAAAAATATGTTTCTAAATCTTTGAGAAATTAAATGAGCCCTTATGACTTATACAGGTTTCTTAAATGTTGGGGCTATTCAGAGGTCAACAGGAAGGAGCATTTTTACATTAGGGCTTTCCTTTTATTAGCAAGACACTGAAGGATAGAAAAACACTTAGAAAGGGGGGGTTTGAATAAGTGTAGCTTTAAAAACTTGACAGATAAAAATAAATTGCACAGTTATTTTTATCCTGGTTCGTTGTTAACTAAACTACTCCAGTCCACCCCCGCAGAGATGATTTACCTCAACTGAGGATTTAATCCACTAATCGCACGGATTACAATGGTTCTCCACTTAGTCAGCAACTAAGTCTTCCAGAGTCTTCTGATCACACACTGATCACTCCAGGAACAACTGCTTAGATACCCTCTAAGACTTTTCTAGAGTATACTGATCCACACGATCACTCTAGTTACAACTGCTTAGATAACCTCTAAGACTTCCTAGAGTATTCTGATCCACACGATCACTCTAGTTCCTTACAACTTAATGTAATCAATTCTAAGAGTATTACAAATGCTTCTTAAAAGCGATAATCACAAACTGTGATATTTCTCTTAACGTTTAAGCTTAATCTCACTAATATATTACAACAGCAATGTAGTGAGCTTTGATGAAGATGAAGATTCTGAGCTTTGAATTTGAACAGAGTTTCAGCAAGTTAATTTGAGTTGTTTTGTTCAAGATCGTTAACCTTGCTTCTCATCAGAACTTCATATTTATAGGCGTTGGAGAAGATGGCCATTGAGTGCATTTAATGCTTTGCGTGTTCCGTACAGCATCGCATTTAATGTTATACGCTTTTGTCAACTACCTCGAGCCTTGTTCACGCTGTGTCTACTGACGTAGCCTTTAATAGCTTTTAACGTTCCTTTTGTCAGTCAGCGTAGCTTGCCACTTGTACTTCCTTCTGATCTGATGTTTGTGAATACAACGTTTGAATATCATCAGAGTCAAACAGCTTGGTGCAAAGCAACTTCTGATCTTCTGACCTTGAAGTGCTTCTGAGCGTGATACCATCAGAACTTCAGTGCTTCTGTTCTCTTGTTCTTCTGATGCTTCCATAGACCCATGTTCTGATTCTGCTTCGACCATCTTCTGATGTCTTGCCAGACCATGTTCTGATGTTGCATGCTGAACCCTTTGAGACAAAGCTTCTGAGCGCTGAATTATGCGTACTCTTTATATATTTCCTGAAAAGGAAATTGCATTGGATTAGAGTACCATATTATCTTAAGCAAAATTCATATTATTGTTATCATCAAAACTAAGATAATTGATCAGAACAAATCTTGTTCTAACAATCTCCCCCTTTTTGATGATGACAAAAACATATATAAATGATATGAATTTGCGATCAGAAAGAACAGACGGCAAAAGACAAATTACACAGCTATAGCATAAGCATATGAATATGTCTCCCCCTGAGATTAACAATCTCCCCCTTAGATAAATAATCTCCCCCTGAAATAAATACTCGAAGAACTTTAATAAAAGACTTCCCTGATTATTTCGGTAGAGACGATCATATAAGCTTTTGTCTTTAGAGAATTCATAGCTTCTGACTTCTGCTTCCATAGGACAGCTTCAGAACTAGAATTTCTTTAGATCCCTAGAACACTCACAGCTTCTGATTCCTGCTTCCATCTAGGACAGCTTCAGAACTTGAATTTCTTTGATCTTCTGAACATTCACAGCTTCTGACTTCTGCTTCCATTTAGGACAGCTTCAGAACTTGAGTTTTCTGGATCTTCAGAACGTTCACAGCTTCTGATTTCTGCTTCCCTCGGATAGCTTTCAGAGCTTTGAATTTCTACCAACTTCACTTCATGCTAGATTTGTATCAGAACATTGTTGAATGTACCAGAGCATCATCTGAGCATCTCTACATCCTGAAATGTTACAGAACAAAAACTAAACGACAAAAGTCAGCATGAACGAGTCAGAACATAAAATGTATATTAGAACACATGATATGTATCAGAGCCATATAGGCTAAAATAATGTATCAGAGCAAATAGAATTTTGTCAGATCAAATAGACAAATATGGATCAAATTCTATTATCAGTGCTTCTGATTCATTCTTCTTTCTTGCTTCTGATTTCTGAAGCTTGACAGCACTCAGCTTGCTTCAGTTTCCATGAGTTTATTCTTTTTACAGAATAACACTCCTTATGGTTTTGCTTCTTGTGTTTGCTTTGAAGATTCTCTTTATTTCTTTATACCTGCAAAACACTTAAACCATATAGAACTTGCAGTTCTTGTTAGTAAATGTGTGGGAGCTTTACCCAGCAACTGATAGATTAATCAAATCATTTATCATTTATCTTCTCCCCCTTTTTGTCATAACATCAAAAAGAATGTTTCAAAAGATTCAGATGAATAAAACGACAAATAAAATCACTGGAATGTAAATCAAGGAAACTTTTTATTGATAATCAAAAGATATTACAAAAGGTTCCTATGTTTAACAAGATGAGAAACATTCCTAGCAAATACATAAAAAGTCATCCCAAGAGGAAATGACTACAAAAATTAAAAACAGCGCCCTAGCAAGACACACTCCGTGTCAACCCATCAAGAATCCCTGTGGACTCTTGTCTTCCAGACTGGAACCTCCACTGTAGGAGAGATCCAAGTGACCAAAAAGGAAGAGAGGGACAATTCACAGTCAGAGAGCTAATGTTGCAAACGGGGCTTTCCCTTAACATAGAAGTTAAGAATATCATTCTTAACCTCCTCCCATAACTCAAGAAAGTCTTCTGTCTTTGGGTGAAAGTTGATAACAACATCAAAGAAGAGGTCTGACTTGAGAGGTATTAGGAGAGCCATCCCGAGATATACAGAGATTTGTCGCCTTTGAGTCATAGATCCTCAACAGACTTAGGATGAACGCTAGGTTTGAGCTAGGATTTTTAAAAGTAAGAAAAACTGTTTGAGCAAGAGAAGAAAACAGAAGAGAGAGAAAAATAACTTGATGAGGAATGCAAAGTGAGAGAGATATAAGAGGGAAAAGAAACGTTTGAAGAATATAAAAAGAAAATAAAACGAAACAAATGATGGATAGCATTTAATGTTACGTGACGTGAGGAGAGATAATAAAGACGAATGAGGTGACTAGCACAGTTACCTATGGTCGGCGTCCCTTCAACTGCACGCGCGCTTATCCATGAACAGTAACGACAGGTTTACCATCCCGAGATAAAACGTTACAGCTGTTTTGCTTTAAAAGAGGTTCTGAATCAACTTAGACAATGAAACGTTAGTAATAACCGAATCATACTTTCTAAAAGATTTCAATCAGAACTTCTGATATAAAAAAAATAGTCCATTTTCATTTCAGAAGATACTCATACATGAGAACTTCTCATCTTCTCATTCTGGGCATAAATCCATACTGATGTTCTTCAGAATGAACTTAAACCTATCTTCAGCCAGGGGTTTTGTAAAAATATCAGCCCATTGATGGTCTGTATCAACAAAGTTTAAAGATATAACACCCTTCTGAACATAGTCCCTTATGAAATGATGTTTAATCTCAATATGTTTAGCTTTTGAATGAAGAATAGGATTCTTAGATAAACATATAGCAGAAGTATTGTCACAGAATATAGGAATGTTACTCTCAAATATCTGATAATCTTCTAGCTGACTCTTCATCCAGAGTATCTGTGTACTGCAACCAGCAGCAGCGACATATTCTGCTTCTGTTGTGGATAGAGCAATAGTTGCTTGCTTCTTGCTATACCAAGAGATCAAATGACTTCCAAGAAATTGGCAACTTCCTGAAGTACTCTTTCTTTCAATTCTGTCTCCAGCATAGTCAGCATCGCAGAATCCTACTAAGTTGTATTCTTTAGATTTTCTGTAAACTAAGCCAACATTAGTAGTACCTTTCAGATACCTTAGAATTCTCTTAACAGCAGTTAAATGAGATTCTCTAGGATCTGATTGGAATCTAGCACACAAACAAACACTGAACAGAATGTCAGGTCTAGAAGCAGTCAGATATAGAAGAGATCCAATCATACCTCTGTATAACTTCTGATCTACCTTCTTACTTACCTCATCCTTACCTAGGATGCATGTTGGATGCATAGGAGTTTTGGCTTCTTTGCAGTCTAGAAGATTAAACTTCTTCAGAAGTTCCTTTACATACTTGGTTTGATGAACATACGTTCCTTCTGATGTTTGATTTATTTGTATTCCAAGGAAATACTTGAGTTCTCCCATCATGCTCATTTCAAACTCAGCCTGCATAGACTCGGCAAACTCCTTTCCAAGTGTAGCATTAGATGTTCCAAAAATAATATCATCTACATATATTTGACAAATTAAAATATCCCTTTTAAAGGTTTTACAAAAGAGAGTAGTGTCCACTTTTCCTCTAGTGAAACCATTATCCAGAAGGAAAGAACTTAAGCGTTCATACCAAGCTCTGGGAGACTGTTTCAATCCATACAATGATTTCTTTAGTTTAAAAACATGATTAGGAGACATAGAGTCTTCAAAACCAGGAGGTTGATGGACATAAACTTCTTCATATATATAACCATTTAAGAAGGCACTCTTAACATCCATCTGATAGAGAGTGATGTTATGTTGAGTGGCAAATGAAATTAATAGACGAATAGATTCTAACCTGGCCACTGGTGCAAAGGTTTCTGTATAGTCAATCCCTTCTTGCTGACTATAACCCTGAGCCACCAGTCTGGCTTTGTTTCTTACCACTTCACCTTTCTCACTGAGCTTGTTTCTGAAGACCCATTTTGTACCGATTATATTGAATCCATCTGGTCTAGGAACAAGATCCCAAACATCATTCCTTGTAAACTGATTCAGTTCTTCTTGCATAGCAATTATCCAGTCTGGATCTTCTAGAGCATGATCAACAGAAGTTGGCTCGATCAACGATACAAGACCTAATTGACAATCTGCATTGTTCTTAAGGAATGCTCTTGTTCTGATTGGATCATTCTTCTTTCCAAGAATGACATCTTCTGAATGACCAGAGATGAGTCTGGATGATCTTCTGACAGATGGTTCTTCAGATATGCTTAGATTCTCCAGAGAAGCTGATACTTGATCTTCCGATTCTTTGCTTCTGAGAAGCTCTGCTTCTGATGCGTTGCTTCTTGGCTCAACAACTTCTGATATATCAATATCACAATCTGCAAAATTATCAAACTGCTTTGGTTTTTCAGAACCAAGCTTATCATCAAACCTGATATTGATTGATTCTTCTACAATCAATGTTTCAGTATTGTATACTCTGTAGCCTTTTGAGCGTTCAGAATATCCAAGAAGGAAACACTTTTGTGCTTTGGAATCAAATTTACCAAGATGATCTTTAGTGTTCAGAATAAAGCATACACATCCAAAAGGATGGAAATATGAAATGTTGGGCTTTCTATTCTTCCACAATTCATAAGGAGTCTTATTAAGAATAGGTCTGATAGAGATTCTATTCTGAATATAGCATGCAGTGTTTATTGCTTCTGCCCAGAAATGCTTAGCCATATTGGTTTCATTGATCATGGTTCTGGCCATTTCTTGCAGAGTCCTATTCTTTCGTTCTACAACTCCATTTTGTGGAGTTCTAGGACAAGAGAAATCATGGGCAATACCATTTTCTTTGAAGAATTCTTCAAAGGATCTGTTCTCAAATTCACCACCATGATCACTTCTGACCTTTATGATTTTACACTCTTTTTCAGATTGAATCTGAATGCAGAAATCAAAGAACACTGAATGAGTCTCATCCTTGTGTTTCAAGAATTTTACCCATGTCCAGCGGCTATAATCATCCACGATGACTAATCCAAATTTCTTCCCTCTGACAGATGCTGTTTTGACTGGGCCAAACAGATCAATGTGCAAGAGTTCTAATGGCCTTGAGGTAGAAACAACATTCTTGGACTTGAATGCAGGTTTGGAGCACTTGCCCTTCTGACATGCTTCACAAAGAGCATCTGATTTGAATTTCAGATTAGGGAGTCCTCTGACAAGATTCAGTTTGTTAATCTGAGAAATCTTTCTCAAACTAGCATGACCTAATCTTCTGTGCCAGACCCACTGCTCTTCAGAAACAGACATAAGACAAGTCACCTTCTGACTCATAAGATCTTGCAGATCTGTCTTATAAATGTTGTTCTTCCTCTTGCCTGTAAATAGGATTGAGCCATCCTTCTGATTTACAGCCTTGCAAGACTCTTGATTAAAGATTATATCATAACCATTGTCACTCAATTGACTGATAGATAAGAGGTTATGTGTTAATCCATCTACAAGAAGTACATTAGAAATAGAAGGAGAGTTACCAGACTTTATAGTTCCAGAGCCAATTATCTTGCCCTTCTGATCTCCTCCAAACTTGACTTCTCCTCCAGACTTAAGCACCAGGTCTTGGAACATAGACCTTCTTCCTGTCATGTGTCGTGAGCATCCAGAGTCCAGGTACCATGACATGTTGTGCTTTGTCCTTTTTGCAGTTAATGATATCTGCAATAGGAATAATCTTATCCTTAGGTACCCACATCTTTTTGGGTCCTTTCTTGTTAGATTTTCTCAAGTTCTGATTGAACTTGGGTTTAACATTGTAAGCAATAGGAGGAACAGCATGATAATTTTTAATGTGAGTTTCATGATATTTCCTAGGTTGTGTCACATGCTTTTTGGTGTGTGTTATGTGAAAACTTTGAGCATGTGAAGTGTGCCTAATATCATGGGAGTGGCCATACTTGAACTGATCATACAATGGCTTGTATGTAAATTTCATTTCATCAACAGGTTCAAGTTTGTATGGGGTTTCACCCTCAAAACCAATGCCAACTCTTTTGTTTCCAGACACAGCATATATCATAGAAGCTAGCTGACTCCTGCCAATACTTCTAGATAAGAACTTCCTGAAACTTAAATCATATTCTTTCAGAATATGGTTTAGACTAGGAGTGGATTTTTCTGAATCAGAAGGAGATCCAACATTATCGGATAATTTTAAAAGTTTTTCTTTTAATTCAGAATTCTCCATCTCAAGCTTCTTTGTTTCAAATTCAAATAGCTTTTTCAGCTTTTTGTATTTGAGACTGATTTGAGACTTGAGTTCCAGAAGTTCAGTTAGACCGGAAACTAACTCATCTCTAGTAAGTTCAGAAAATACCTCTTCAGAATCTGATTCTGATGTAGATTCTGATCCGTCATCTTCTGTCGCCATCAGCGCACAGTTAGCCTGCTCATCTTCAGAGTCTGAATCATCTTCTGACTCATCCCAGGTTGCCATAAGACCTTTCTTCTTATGAAACTTCTTCTTGGGATTTTCCTTCTGAAGATTTGGACATTCATTCTTGAAGTGTCCTGGCTCATTGCATTCATAGCACATGACTTTCTTCTTGTCAAATCTTCTGTCATCAGAAGATTCTCCACGTTCAAATTTCTTTGAACTTCTGAAGCCTCTGAACTTCCTTTGCTTGGTCTTCCAGAGTTGATTTAGCCTTCTGGAGATCAAGGACAGTTCATCTTCTTCTTCAGATTCTGATTCTTCAGGATCTTCTTCTCTAGCCTGAAAAGCGTTAGTGCATTTCTTGATATTGGATTTTAATGCAATAGACTTACCTTTCTTTTGAGGCTCATTTGCGTCCAGCTCTATTTCATGACTTCTCAAGGCACTGATAAGCTCTTCCAGAGAAACTTCATTCAGATTCTTTGCAATCTTGAATGCAGTCACCATAGGACCCCATCTTCTGGGTAAGCTTCTGATGATCTTCTTTACGTGATCAGCCTTGGTGTATCCCTTGTCAAGAACTCTCAATCCAGCAGTAAGAGTTTGAAATCTTGAAAACATCTTTTCAATGTCTTCATCATCCTCCATCTTGAAGGCTTCATATTTCTGGATTAAGGCGAGAGCTTTAGTCTCCTTGACTTGAGCATTTCCTTCATGAGTCATTTTCAAGGACTCATATATGTCATAGGCCGTTTCCCTGTTAGATATCTTCTCATACTCAGCATGAGAGATAGCATTCAGCAAAACAGTTCTGCATTTATGATGATTCCTGAAGAGCTTCTTCTGATCATCATTCATTTCTTGCCTTGTCAGCTTTACGCCTCTGGCATTTACTGGATGTTTGTAACCATCCATCAGAAGATCCCATAGATCACCATCTAGACCAAGAAAGTAACTTTCCAGTTTATCTTTCCAGTATTCAAAGTTTTCAACATCAAATACCGGCGGTCTAGTATAACCATTGTTACCGTTGTATTGCTCAGCAGAGCCAGATGTAGATGCAGGTGTAGACTTTTCACTTTCATCAACCATCTTTTACTGAAGCGTTTTTCTCTTCCTGAATCTTTTCTAAACACGGTTAAGTGCTTGCACCTTAGAACCGGCGCTCTGATGCCAATTGAAGGATAGAAAAACACTTAGAAAGGGGGGGTTTGAATAAGTGTAGCTTTAAAAACTTGACAGATAAAAATAAATTGCACAGTTATTTTTATCCTGGTTCGTTGTTAACTAAACTACTCCAGTCCACCCCCGCAGAGATGATTTACCTCAACTGAGGATTTAATCCACTAATCGCACGGATTACAATGGTTCTCCACTTAGTCAGCAACTAAGTCTTCCAGAGTCTTCTGATCACACACTGATCACTCCAGGAACAACTGCTTAGATACCCTCTAAGACTTTTCTAGAGTATACTGATCCACACGATCACTCTAGTTACAACTGCTTAGATAACCTCTAAGACTTCCTAGAGTATTCTGATCCACACGATCACTCTAGTTCCTTACAACTTAATGTAATCAATTCTAAGAGTATTACAAATGCTTCTTAAAAGCGATAATCACAAACTGTGATATTTCTCTTAACGTTTAAGCTTAATCTCACTAATATATTACAACAGCAATGTAGTGAGCTTTGATGAAGATGAAGATTCTGAGCTTTGAATTTGAACAGAGTTTCAGCAAGTTAATTTGAGTTGTTTTGTTCAAGATCGTTAACCTTGCTTCTCATCAGAACTTCATATTTATAGGCGTTGGAGAAGATGACCGTTGAGTGCATTTAATGCTTTGCGTGTTCCGTACAGCATCGCATTTAATGTTATACGCTTTTGTCAACTACCTCGAGCCTTGTTCACGCTGTGTCTACTGACGTAGCCTTTAATAGCTTTTAACGTTCCTTTTGTCAGTCAGCGTAGCTTGCCACTTGTACTTCCTTCTGATCTGATGTTTGTGAATACAACGTTTGAATATCATCAGAGTCAAACAGCTTGGTGCAAAGCAACTTCTGATCTTCTGACCTTGAAGTGCTTCTGAGCGTGATACCATCAGAACTTCAGTGCTTCTGTTCTCTTGTTCTTCTGATGCTTCCATAGACCCATGTTCTGATTCTGCTTCGACCATCTTCTGATGTCTTGCCAGACCATGTTCTGATGTTGCATGCTGAACCCTTTGAGACAAAGCTTCTGAGCGCTGAATTATGCGTACTCTTTATATATTTCCTGAAAAGGAAATTGCATTGGATTAGAGTACCATATTATCTTAAGCAAAATTCATATTATTGTTATCATCAAAACTAAGATAATTGATCAGAACAAATCTTGTTCTAACAGACACTTTGTAAGAAACACCCCACATACTCACCAAATATCTCAAGGTGATAGGTGTGTGGGTTCTCCTACTTGTAAATGCTCAAGTCTCCACATTTCTAACCAATGTGGGACTCCCCACACTACTCACACTTGTTTTTCTCAACACTCTCCCTCAAGTGTGATTCTTTCTATAATGTTCCCCCTCAAGCAGAAGCTCTTTTTATCACATACACTTGTATCACTATTGATACTTTTTTCAACGGGCCACCTCCAACCACCACCCTGTGGGTAGGGAATTTCGATACAAGTGAGTCAATCCCTTCAATTGAACCAGACTCTGATACCACTGTTGGGGCTATTCGTGAGGTCAGCATGAAGGAGCATTTTCACATTAGGGCATTCCTTTTATTAGTAACACACTTTGTGAGAGACACACCACATACTCACCTAAAACCTTTGCATACTAGGTGTATGGTGGATCGAACTAGACTCTTGATGCCAAATTTTAGAACTTGAAATCACAAGGTTGAAAAAAATGGAGTAATTGAATATGGAGATGGAGAGAGAGAGAGAGAGAGAGAGATAGATAGAGAGAGAGAATATTAAGGTGAGACCATATATTTTCACTAACATCGATAATAATATCTCCAAGGTATTTATACAAGATACACGTGGATAAAGACACAAGTAACAACATCGATAATAATACCTTATAGCTTTGCATAAAATAGGATTTGATCATGATATTTCACGGGAGTTTAAAGTCAATTACCACAAACAACGCTAGTGAAATGGTGATTGATGATGTTCAACTCCTGAAATGGTGATGCTGATAATTGATATGGCGGTGCAAGGTGGACATATAAAGTTAGCACTCCAACACGCAAGTCAGTTATAGAGTCCAAGATGAGTGAGTTAAAAAATAGAGATAAGAATAATGTACTTAGAATCTCAAACGTGTTGATTATATACCTTAAATAATTTTTCTGTGCTTTGCATAGTTCGCCTAGACACTTGGACTTCGTCTGTATTGGGTCTTTTTTTTCCCAACACAATAATATATAAAATAAAACATTAAAATAAAATAAAAATAGTAAATGAATTAACAACCTTAAAAATACATTTAGAACATGTTTATGTCACTAGAAAAAAGTCCATGCCTTTATTTAAGAAAATCTACCTTTTGCATACACATTCAAAAAACCACCACCAATAATATTTTATTATGATATCTTTGAGATTTTCATAAAAACATATGAATAATTTTTAATCATTTAAATAAAAAATGATAAACAATAATCAAATTACAGACCTTCAGTTTATAAGATTGACGTTATACTTTTAGACAAAAAAAGACATAATTTTTTTTGAGAAAATCTACATTTTGCATACACAAACAGCAAACCAAAAATAATAATCCATTAAGATAGATTTTATGTTTACATTCACAATATATGTATTTATTTTGAAAACATTTAAATAAAAAAAATAAACATATATAATGAAATTTGTTGCCCTCACGCAGGATTGAACTACGGACCTTCAGTTTACAAGACTGACGCTCTACCACTGAGCTATAAGGGCAACTTTTATATATATATATATATATATATATATATATATATATATATATATATATATATATATATATATATATATATATAAATTAGATGTTCTGGAAAATGTCATTTTAACCTTTTGTCTTTGTCCGACATCTCATCATTTTGAGGGTATTTTGTGTCCAAAGTTGTATTTTTGCAACTAAATTGTACCATTTTGGGGGTATTTTGTGTCCAAAATTTACATTTTGCATGAGTAAAATAATTATACACTTTCGGTGCATGATTATTATTCTCTTTTTTTTTTTAATTCACAAGTAAATTAGTTTCTAAAATATATGTTATTAGTTTAATTATGTGTCAATTGTTTGTTATGGGTCAAAGTCAAATTCTATAATTAATCTAAATATTTTTATGAATGATGCCTACAAAAAATAATACTCCTCTGTCCCAAAATAAATGTCACATTTGAAAAAAATTAATCCCAAAATACTTATGACTTTATATTACCAGTGCAATTTTATATTTAATTTTCCAATTATACCTCTAATAAATACTCTTAATTCATTGTTTTCTCACTTAATATTAATGTTATTTCGAATACACCAATAATTTATCAAGATAATTCGGTAAACTCATCACTTTCTCTCTTTCATTTATTATTGTTTCTTAATCTATGTGAAGTGGGTCATTGCGACAAATAATTTAAGACGGAGGGAGCATATGTGCACGAGAGATATTATTTATCATCCAAAAATGGTATACGAGGAAAAATCTATTATTGATCTAAGTATTTTTATATACGAACATTTACTATTGATTCAGTTATTTTTGTAACTAATACCTAAACATAAATAATATTTGTATACGGAAAAAAACTATTATTGATCTAAATATTTTTATATACAAAAAATGATATTTATGATCCGCAAAATTTTGATTAAAAAATGGTATACGGGAAAAATTTTATTATTTATCTAAATATTTTTATATACAAAAATTTATTATTAATCCAGATATTTTTGTAAATGATACCTAAACATAAATAATATTTGTATACGGAAAAAAATTTATTATTGATCTCAATATTTTTATATATGAAAGATGGTATTTATGATACAAATATTTATGATCCAAAAATGGTATACGGACAAAAAATCTAATATTGATTTAAATATTTTTATATATGAAAAAATCTATTATTGATTTAAATATTTTTTCTTTTTTAACCTTCTATTTAAAATAAATATATTATGTATACAAATGCGCGTACCAGACCATAAAACGTGCGTATACACGGGTTTGTTACTAGTTTATTCAATAATAATAACTAAATTGTATCATCCTTTTCCACCTATTAATGAATAAAATCCTCATGTGTAATTTATTTTTCATATATTAATACATTAATGATGCTCATAGTTATAGGTTGGGTCGAAATAGACTTTTTGAAGTCTAAGCTTAGTCTGCTAAAAAAATTCAAAGCCTAAGTGTGACCTTTAGTTTGTGATAGTCTTAGTTTTAGGCCTGAGCGTGCCCTCTTTGAAGGTTCGTCACACAAAGTTTAATGTTTCATGAAATTGTATCCACCATAAATGACTTCATCAATCCCGAGGAAGAAGGCTCCAAGTCAACATCACTAGCACTAGGCGCATCTCTACCAAAACTATTTCTAGGTAAAATCTCAAAACTCCCAACATTTATGTCTCAACAACCATTCAATCTACTTAGCCATCAATTCATTTTTAACTCATCAAACACCGAGTCAACAACTTACTTCCCACACAATTGTTTTAGACTTAATCTCATTCCTAGTCAAATCACACTCCTAAATTAAAATCATGACTAGATAAAAGGAAATGAAAGGACATTAGAGAGTAAGAGAAAAAAACATGAGTTCAAACTTCAAGATGGATTGAACTTTCATTAAGTCGAAACAGTAGTTTAGGAAAGTGAAGAACATTTTTGCATAACAAGTTGTGTAAAGTGAAACAGAGGAAAAAAGAAATGGAGAGACAAATATTTATAAAGGAAAACCCTTATATCGTAAGTGGCCAATAATATTAAATATAACAATGAAGGCTATATTCCTAAGTAGGTAGAGAGAAAAAAAATAAAGTATTTAAATTATTACACTAGCTAATGTGGGATATTTAATAAAAATCTAAAATTACCAAAAGAAGGGACATAATATAGGATAAACTCGTCTAGTTGAAGAAATCTGAACTACGAATTACTTCCCCCCATAAGTCTCGTGCTTGAGAGACTGCATACCACCATTATTTCTCACTTAATCACTTTGCCCCTACAGGGCTCATGCTCAAGGAACAATTACTAGTATATCCATAATGATATAAGTCCATTTAGCATCAGTGAGCTTCAAACCTCTAATCCTAGAGATTGCTAAGCCATTGGAGAGTACCCAAAAGGATATGGGCGATATTAAGTCAGTTTTGAGTCTGAATGACATAGCTCACCGTTATCCTCCAAATCCGGAGATCACTAATCTCATATAGAGTACTCAAAAGAACATGGAAGATCTTATGCATATCTCGAGTTACCATTAACAAAGGATGGCGAGTTCATCCAGTCCAAGGTCGGCTTAACCATGGGTTAGAAGACCAACTCAGCTTGATTGACTTAACTATGACTCCTGTAAAAGTTTGAATAAAAGACTAAAAACTTCAGAAAAGGCGGTTAATGTCTAATAATAGAAAATAATAGCATGACAACCACATTCACATAATAAGAAACATAATTAATGACCATAAATAGACAAAATAATTAATGTATGAACAGAGGGACTTAGGTATATATACACTCAAGGGCAATTGAATAAAGATAACTTATTCAAAAATCACTTGGACTAACGATTTGGTGGTTCTAATACTAGTAAAGCTACCTATAATTTACTTTTTCAAGCACATTTGGCACCCATCACGGGGTCCTGATAAAATTGACCTAAGCCACACTCATATACATATTGTTGTTAGTCATAACCTCGTATCACAATGATAAGGTCTATTGCAATTAGTAACAACAATGACCAAAAAGTCATAGTGGAGATTCTGGTCACCATGAAAGACCTGCATTGCCAAAATTAAACTTGGCAAGATGACATTCACAACCTTGAAAAAACAACTACAAATGAGTATTGACAAACATAAGGAATCCATATATCCTTAATATCTCTCCTCTAAAATATGGGTCACACCTATCTTGGTTAACTTTAAATCACGCCTTTGATAACTTTTGATGGAGAGAGCACCCCTCATGAGTATATTACTAACATCAATACTCAGACGTAAATAATTGGTGCAATATTTTTTCTCTAAGTATAAACTTCTTTCTGGAATATTAAAGGAAACAGCTTTCTACTAGTATATGAATATTCTCAGTTTCTTAATATCTAGTTATCATGATCACTCAAGGAAGATAATTTATCAATTTATTGCAAGCAAACATTGGAAGGTTTCTACCACATGTATGTTCAATGTATGACAAGGTCATGCCAAATACTTGCAATGGTGTTTGGGAGTTTCAATGACGTTAATACAAAGGTAGTAAATTTCAATTAAGAAATATAGTAAGGGATATCAGTATGCTCTCTGGCCTATCATTATGGCCTTCGGGATATCATTGAGCCCTTTGGAGTATCATTGTTCCCTTTGTGGTATCATTGTGTCCTCTTAGATATCGTTGCACCCTCTGGGATATCATTGCACCTTTTGGTGTATCATTACACCCTACGAGATATCATTGCACCCTCCAGTGTATCATCTCATCCTCTAGGGCATCATTGCACCCATCGGGGGACATATCATATTAAATCCTACATGGGAAAATTCAAATTAATTAAACATGTAACCAAACCGCCAAAATGAAAAGTCAACAAAAAGCGAACAAGATTGAATAAACCAATACATTTGATATGTTGGGTCTTGTTAGAAGAATTATTGGGAAAGTTATATTAATGATTAAAAACACAATTAATCTCTGTCTTTAAATGACATATAATCTTCAATATACTTAGAAAACATAACTCGGTTTTCAATACCTCATATTTCAATGGCGAGTTAAAGCAACTTAATAAGAATGATGATGAGATCTATGATTATTTTGGACCGTATATTAGATAGTCTAAATAGGTTCATTAATGATGCAATTACACATTGTCATACCTCAATTTTGTCCGGATATTTTACTACTATATTGGTTTTAGCAGCATTTGATCTTGAATGAATGAGATAGTCCATTTGATAGTATAGTGAGTGTAAGGAACACAAGTGCAAGATGTCCTGAGTTCAAATCCTGTTGTTCCCATTTTTAGTGCTTTTTCTTTTTTATTTCCATTTTATTTATAAATTTATTTATTTTTACAGCAATTTATAAAATTTATTTTTGAAAATATAAAAAAAATCATTTTTTAAAACTAAAATAAACCAACCCTAAAAAAGAGGATCAAGGTAAAAGAGAGAGTACAAACTCGATACCTCAAAGGTCCAATTGATGTGAATGATCTGATTAAACCTCAAATTGTTTTTCCTAAGGTTGTGAAAATATGAAGATGTCTGTTAATAATAAATATAGAAGTTGCTAAAAATATTATTGATACTATACTATATCCATTGACGATGAGTTTTATATTCTTGTTCACAATGAAGTTAACCCTACATATAATATATGTTCAATATAAGGAGGCTTAGGTTCTTATTCAAGTTAATATTCCAGCAGTTCGGATCATACATAAAAGGGTCGGTTCCTACTCTTGTTCACAGGCCTAATATTCCAAAAGTTGTTAATTTAATGAAGGCCCCCCAGAAAACGGTTGAAATATCTCAGATAACTGATGCAATAAATGATGAACAGGTTCCGATAGAGGCATATTTAATTCAAGAGGTACTCAAAGCCTCAATGCCTTTTCATCTGGTACTATTTAATAATGTTACATATGAGGTTGTTTATGGTAAGCTTGATATAGGGATGGCAACGGGCACTGGATAGGGTTTGGACAAGATATTATAGTATCCGTCTTCATATCTGCGATTTAAAAAAATCCGCGTACCCTAGCCCAAATCCGCGTGGACACCAATAATTATACCCGTATCTTATGAATATCTCAATACCCGTACTCGAGCCATTTTACCCGCGTTTGTAATAAAATTAAATTAATTATAAAATATTATATAATTTTTTTTTTAACAATATTAAAAAAATTATGGATGCTATTGTTAAGTCAAAAAATAAGAAAGTACTTTATTAAAATAAGAAAGTAATATAAGAAATTACCTATTAAAATGATTCTGACCCCTCAAATTTCAATTGTTTGATTTTGATCCCTCAATTTTTTTCTTTTTTTATTGTTTTTTTCTTTTTTGTTTTTTATTTTCTTCTTTACAATTCTACTTTTATTCTCTTTTTAATCGTTAAAAAATGTAATATTTAAAAAAATTAAATATTTCATTTAACTTATGTCTAATGGTAAATTATTTTGACAAAAAAAATAGACTACTACCTCAATAAAATAACAAACTCTTTGCCCAATAACCCTTTCATATTTAAGTATAAAGTACAAAAGTCTAACAATCCTATTAGTCATAGAGAATTTCAATTTTTTTTCTAAAGAATATTACATTCAAAGCTTAACTATTAAAAAAAAAGAAGAAAAATAAAATTATAGAGAAGAAGATTAAAAGAAAATGAAAAGTAAAAAGAAAAAGTAACAAAAATTTAGTTAACATGTCATTAGGAGACTATCAAATGCAAAAGCAAAAAAATTGAGGGGTCAAAATCAAACAATTGAAACTTATGGAGTCAAAATTGAGCAATTAGAAAATTTGAGACCAAAATCAAACAATTGAAACATGAGGGACTACGATCAAGCAATTGAGAAATTTGGGGGCCAAAACTGCATTTAAACCTAATATAAATGACACTATATAAATATGTAGTACGGGTATGGGCGAGGTGGGTAGTAAGGTACCTGTGTCTGCATTCATACCCGCTTATTTTAATAGGTAATTGTCCGTGCTCGTCCTCATACCTATTTTGTGAATTTTTATTCTCTCCATTATGAGTATTTTTTGTAGGTACCCATAAAATATAGGTCAAATTACCGTCCTACCTGATAACATAAATTTATTATTGTAGATGGTGCATGATAAGAATATAGTGATGGTGGCCTCGGTTGAACAACAAGAGCATGACAATCAATATACTGCAGTTTTTTTTTTGTAAGCATAATATACTACACTTAATATATACAATTATACTCCTTTTCTTTTAGGCCCAGGCAATTCACATTTTAAAAGTAAAATTAAAATATTTTATAAAAAATCATATTATTTAAAAGAATATAGTAGTTACATATGAATTCACGTCTTCTATCAAAATGCATAAATAGAACTTCTCAAAAAAAAATTTTTTTTGACCATAGATAAAATTATACAGTTTCTTTATGACCCCAATCTTCTTGAAAACCTGCGGCGAAATTTCAAAAGTGCTCATACATTTTAGAAGTGCATCTCTGAAGTCACGTTTTCATGAAGAAAAAAAACGGTTTCGGATGTGCACTTCAGAAAACACCTTATTTTTTTGAAAAAAATTTGATTTCGGAGATGCACTTCCTAAAACACTTTTTTTTTCAGAAAAAAAGTGACTTTAGATATGCACTTCCGAATTCACCCCTTGCAATATTTCAGAAGTGCACTTCCGAAATATTGTCTTCAAAAAACAAACCACGTTGAATGCTGCTCAGTTAATATTCTTAATTAAACCATAAAATTAGATATAGCTCTTGTATCCATGGTTTATGCATTTGTTTATTATTTTCAGAATAAAGAATTGGTCGTCTGCTAGATAGATCCAGTCCTTATATTAACTAGTTGCCTGATGCTCTTA
The DNA here is from genome assembly GCF_029867415.1 of Vicia villosa. Lineage (NCBI taxonomy): Eukaryota > Viridiplantae > Streptophyta > Magnoliopsida > Fabales > Fabaceae > Vicia > Vicia villosa. The sequence continues at coordinate 126,193 of NW_026706279.1, forward strand.
AAGGAAAAGCAGAAAACTCCATTCGTGATATCTCTTAAAAGCAGAGAAATTCCAGTTCATTGAAACAAGAAGATTTGCTAAAGTTGATGGAGTACAAGTACGTCTCAAGTCTTGCTTAACCGGGTGAACCAGTTGGTGTGTTAGCTTCTCAGTCTGTGGGAGAGCCAGCAACACAGATGACGTGAGTGAATTAAATTTGTTCAACCCTACTGAAGACTATTCCAAAATCTCATCAAATGTTTGACATCATACACAATAGAGAAATTCATGTTGATTAAATTAAAGAAAATAAGTGTTTTCGGAGATACATCTCCGAAAACACCACAAAATGAGTATTTTTGGAGATGCATTTTCGAATTCTGAAAAAATCTGAAAAAAAAAACTTCGGAGATGCATCTCCGAAGCAGGAGTATTTTGGGGTTTTCAGCAGGGGTTATCCCCACAGGGGGTCTACAAAGAAATTGTCTAAAATTATACTCCTTTTGTTTTAGGCCCATGCAATTCATCATCATTTTCCAATAAATTATTAATTTGATTTCAAATCAATTTTCTCATTACTTCCTATTATATATATATCCCTTCATTATTTACTCCCACATACTTTCCTATTTCTAACACTACTACAAATAACATGTTTTTCTTCAGATGCAAAATATATTTAATCTCGGTTACAAAAGCCAAGTAATAAATGGCGTCATGAAAAACGGTAACTTTACCTCTCAATTAATAAATAAAAAATCAGAAGTTAAGTTGTCTGCACATGGGTTCGAACCCCAACATCTGCATTTTAATTATTTTTATATTGTTTACACAGAATATTAATAAATTAATTTGTTTACAATCTATATTGTTTACCCATAATATTACATTGTTTACATAAAATATTAAAGTACAATTAATTTCCTTGAAGATCTAGATTTTAGATCTTCGAATCATAGAATTTTGGGAAGAGAAAATATTGGGTGCAGGATATTTTCAATTGCTTTTATATGTATTTGTTTCTAAAATAAAACAAAAAAAGTTAGATAAATAAATAATTTTGTGCTCAACTAAATATATAAGAACACAAACCTTAACTCCAAATAATTTTCTGCTCTTGCAATTCTTCGTAGATATATTTTAATGGCAAATGCTCACGCAGACCTTAAATTGGTGGATGTAGATAGTTTCAAGCGCTTCATGATGCTTCACCTACTTTTTGATATTCAGAATGCTTTTACAATGAAATTTTTTTATATTTCACGCGGATCACTAATGGTAGTGTCTTGAGCATTGATACTCATGAAATGGACGTAAAGGATTTTTTTAAGAACGATGATTAATATTCTTAATAATCACGCAAATAAATCTCCTTAGTTTTGATAAATACCGAGATAAAATATGTTTACCCCTCAGTTAAAAAAAACTGATATAAATAATTTTTGTAAAATATTACATAGAATATTAAACAAATCTAGATTCATCGTCGTTGTAATTTTAGATTTTTTTACATATTTTGTATGCATTCAACTTCTAATCCTTCAAATGTTGAACTCTCTTCTTAGTTTAACTTGGAACAAGAATGTTTTTCTGCACTTGCAATCTATCATAGAGAACTTTTATGACCTTCTTTTTAACTGAGTGTTGTTCCAAAAATACAACAACAACATCAAGACCATTATGTGAGATAGATTGTAAGAGAAAAAAAATTTGTTCAATGATAGAAGAACATCAAAGATTTTTTCTGTCTTGCAATCCATCCCAAAGAATGATGTGTACGAGTTTGGGGCGGTTACATATAAGTTAGGGTTATGATAAAATTTGTTTAACTAGTGTTTTTATAGTAAAATCTAATTATTTTATCTTTAATTATTACATAAATCGAAGGGATAAATCATATAGTATACACTTACAAACAAATAAAAACATAAACTACAATGGTTGGGATTCGAAGCTTGTCCTAAATTGTTTTTCTCCCCTGTTATATTAAAATTGAAGGAATATGTAATTTCTTTTATAAAAATAAAATAAAATATGGTGCACCATGACATTATACTTCAATTTTATTTTGACAGAGGTGAAAGTTTTATCATAAAATATATTTGTAATAGTTCAATTATAAAATAAACTAAAATATGCAAATTTCAACATTCACATGCCTCTATATTTTATCTATATTTTAATGTGAATATTATGATTTCATTAGTATATGGTTAAAGTTTTTGTTTTTATGTAATTATATTATGGGGTTAATAGTTATTTTATGTTATTATTTTTTAATAATGTGTATGGCTTAGTTGGCAATTTTTATTATTATTATTATTTTTTTCAAGTGTTAAAGAATAATATCCAAAGCTTAAAATGTAGGGCAAATGGGTGTTGAACTTGGCTAGGTGTTACTCTCCCACCAAGGCTAGTTGAATTTGTTGTCTAAATATTTGGATCAATTTAAATATATATGATAAAAAAATTCCTGTTACATAATTATTTTGATGAAATTATGTATGAAATAAATATGTACACTATTTTAAATTAACATTGTTATATAGTTAATGTATAACACATAAATAAATTAAATTTTTACATAAGTTATATTTTATTTAAATATATTTTATTTTATTTACTTTCAGTTTATTATTAATGAAATCAAAAAACATATTGTTCATATTTAGTACTTTCATTTTATTTAATAATTTTAATTATTTTATTAAATACTCCCCCACTATTTCTTCCTCCTACGCAAACAATCTCCTGCGTCATCTCCAAGCTTCACCATCTACCCCCACCCTAAAGCAAACATCTCTGCTACAGTGACATCCTTATGCTCAGCTAACTCAAAAAGCCAACGGAATCTAAACATCAACACCCCTCTCTCCAGCCAGGGGTCCCTCCATAATAGAGATTTGACCTCATTTCCAACTGCACGCTCAATATTATTCATCCACCACCCACGAGTACTCATCCCAACCCCCCTGTCTATTCCTGTTCACATTCTGCCACCAAACAGACCCCCCGACCGACCTTGTATGCAAACTCTCTCCCTTCCTCCCCATACCTCTGCACAAGCACCCGATAATAAAAACTTCCCCTATCCTCCAGCATCCTCCAACACCATTTCCCCAACAAAGCCTCATTAAACTATATTAACCTTCTCACACCCAGACCACTTTTCTCCTTACTCAAACAAATAGTATCCCAATCAAACAAAGATATCATTCTTTTATCCTCAATACCTACCTAAAAGAAAGCAATAAATAAATATTCAAGAGAAGAGATTATACCTGCGGGAGCTTTGAAGAAGGATATGAAATAAACTGGGATAGCGAACAGAACAGACTTCATGAGAATCAAGAGACCACCCGTCGAAAGATTACGACACGTCCACCTTGACAACCTTTTCCTAATAGTTTCTAAGACTGGTTTCCAAAAAATAAGCTTACGCGGATTACCTCCAATAGGCAGCCCCAAATACACAAAAGGCATAACTCCCAGTTTACAATTTAACATCGAATTTTCCTCCTTCAACCAAGAATTAGAAATATTGACTCCCACCCTTATTAAATTTCATTTTTAAACCCGAAACGGATTCAAACAACAACACCTCTTTAAGAGTCCTGATATTAGCCCAACTCTTAACACACATCAGGAGAGTATCATCCGCAAACTGTAAATGAGAAATAGATTCACCTGTGCCATTCCCCGCTCTATATCCTGTAAACAATTCTCCCAGGGCCATCACATTCATCAAAACAATAAAATCCTCTGCCGCAATTAGGAATAGTGTTGAAAGTATTTGTGGGTAAATATTTTCGGTAATATATCGTATCCACAAGGATTGGTTAATATCACTGCCGTTCTATAGTTATTTATTTTTAGTGAGAAAAAGTAATTGGATTTGTTTTATGATTATAATACTATCAAATTTAAACAATAATTTAAATGCAAATAATGAACGTTTGTTAACGATTAAGGAAATATGTTGAGCTTTAGGGTTCATCAACCTATTCCTATACAATTTATCAATTAATTCACAATTGAACAATCATTTGAATTACTATCTTCACTTATCCTCAAATATAATTCCATGTCTGCAAATCAAATTAGATAGACTTTTACCGGTATGAGATTCGATCTCTCCAAATATCAATATCGATAATAGTAATAAGGAACGATAATTATGAAAACTCAATCACAATTCCATCTCTCCAAATTGAGATTGAATCAATATAGTAACCTAGGGCAAAAGTTAGAATCTTTTCTTTCGATCAAAGACTCCACAATAATTTAATTTAAAAGCAAAGTTTCTTATTGATAATAAATTCAAACAAGTGTTCATAGGAAAGAATCAATGGTATTGTATATTCATAGGTTAATTACTACCTCAAACTCAACAAGAGGAATTTAGCTCTCCATAGGCATGGAGAACACACAAGAATTAATAGAGGGATTCATCTTCATCAACAGAATGTCTTCGATTGGTAAAGATTGGGCCTTCAATTGTTGTTCTTGACTGCAAACTCAGATTTGCTCAACTAATTTCGCTCACAAAAGATCTGCCTTACTTTGAAATCTAGGGCTTCTATTTATAAGTTTTGGGCTTTTAACGCCGAGGCCGCGGCGCGGCAACGAATGTGCGCGGCGCGATCAAAAACAGATACTTTGGCGTGGCGCCAGCTATAACTCCCGCGGCGCGGCCTTATCAAACTTTGCCTTTTTGCTTTGCCTTTGAGACTTCCAGCTTTCTTTCCTCTTCATGTTTTCCTAAAACTCCATTTCAGCTCTAAACCTGCATCAATAATACCCACAAGTGATTCGATTTGCTTTACACATGAACTAAACCTTTTCAGTTCAATTCTCATTAAAAACCTATGGATCTATCACAATTTGCATTAGTTTAGACCATAAATTACTTATATTAACACATGAATTTACCATTAATTCACTCCTAACAAACTCTCCCCAACTTAGAGCTTTGTTTTTCCCTAAACAAAATTACTTACCTCCAACAAAACATACCAACAGTCATGCAACAAGTTTTTCAAAAAGGTTTCTCAAGTGGTTCAATTTAGTAACCAAGTCAAAATACTCCTCCTCTTCCTGCAAACTCTGAACATACACACGAAACACATTTTGAAAGCAAATTACCTCCAGAAGTTCAAAACACTACACAATTGTAATTGAATCAGCACTAATCACTCTCATCAAAAATTATGATGAACAACAGAGGGTTTCAACACTCATCCAAACAATTGAATCAACAAGAATCCATATCATACGTTCACCAAATTGTTAGCATCAAGTCCTGTGGAATCTGAGAATCAGAAGGTCTTTCTAGGGTTGTAATGCGGTTTAGATTCAAAGAAAAGAAAATAATCAAGGGTTGTTCCTAAACTAGGGAAGCATCCAAATCATAACTCGTTCCTTCTTCTCTATAACTTTATCTTTCTTACCCGTTCATCTTTTTCCATTCGTAGCTCTGTGTTTCTTTTTTTTCTCCCTTTTTTTCAACAACTGTTTAGATTCAAACGTTGTTCTTTTTCCATAAACTCTTATTATTATTATTTTTTTCAAGCTACGAACTTCTTTTATCCTTCACAGATTACCACATGTACTTACTCTTCTTTTGAATGTGACTCTCCCCAACTTGGAGATTAACCTGTATTTAGATTATATGAATGCTCCCCTACTTTCTAAAAAGGTCAAAGAGAAAACACATCACCAACTTTTATGGTTGATGGTCCAAAACAAAACTTTTTATTGAGATCAAAACTCACCAGGTATTTTCCTTGGTGCATATTATGATGCTTATCTTGACCTCAGGTTCAAAGAATGGTTAGCAAAAAGATCACACTCTCACAGAAGAAAATAAGTTTTACTTTAGAATAGGCTAAAAGAACTCTCAGATTCAAACAAGTGCCTAAATCACTTTCACCGATTTCCACAAACGATGCAACAACCGGTTTAGCATGATACAAACAAGTCAAAACAATTGATGGTCTCCTGCATATAGTAAACAATGGAAGGCTTTCCTCACAATGGTTAAAGCTAAACCGATCCAATAAAATAGTGTACCATAAAGAACTTCTGTTAAGTATTTACTAACAACCTAAATTCCATGCACACATTAGGAGTTTGAGTTCAAAAATTCATACCTGCTTTGTCACTTTATTGAAAAAGTAAGTGAACTAAAAATTTTCAAAAAAAAAAAATTCACTTCACTCACTACCACTTTCACACATGTTGCTCCGTTGTTGGTGCTTTGCTTGAGATTCTCATTCTGTTGTGGGACTACTCACTCTAAATCGAAATGGATAGAAAAGAAACAAACTAATTGCAATGTTTAACATAAACTTTAAAGAAATAAACAAGTCATAGTGACCCTAAGGTTCACCAGAGTACAGGTCAGATAAAAACAAATAAAACAGCAGCAGTATTATCATCTCATCAGTTACCAGAAATAAACTATTTTCACTCCTCTCTCACATCACCTCACACAAACATCGAATTAATATCGGCATCAATGTCTTAATCCTCTTGCTCTGGGTTATTATTCCCAGCGCCACCTGCACCTGCATCACCTGCACCTGCATCCCCCCCAACAGGAAAAGGGTTGGTCTCCGGCCAACCACAATATGTGAAATAGCTTTCCCGGGTTGGGAAAGTTCTCTCCTCAGGGGCAGCAGAAAGGTTCCTGTACTGCTGTTGCATAGCATCATGCAAGAAGATCTGGGACCTCTTGTTCGCCTCAAACATGGCTGAATAGTAGTGATGAGCCACTATAGGATCAAAAGGGGCTGCACTACTATTAGGTGGTGCTGCAGAGACAGAAGGTCCAGCTTGAGAAGTGGCCGCTGATTGATCCCTATAATATGGCTTTGCACAAAACCTGTCAATAAAAACATCATCAATAAAAGTGTTAATCACATGGTGTCCCTGTCCCGAAATTTCTACCCCTGCCTTTTTGCATAATCCCATAATCAGACCGGGTAGGGGTAGCACACATTTGGCATTGATGCCATGTTGTGTGTCACTCAATGCTTCTCGGCGCAGTTCATTCGAGAGAATCAAGGCAACATCAACAGTATTCTCGGTCATGATGGCGGTTATCAAAAATGCCACATCGAGCGGAACCGTGGTAACATGTGTCCTTGGCCTGATGTTGTACAGGATCACAGATAAAATGCCCCTTGCATGGATGCTCAGATCCTTCCTGTTGTAGTGGGTTGGATTTCCTTGCAGGCTAAGTTATGGTCCTCTCCCTGGAATACAAATTGTTTCAGACATCAGCTCCACAAGATTTGCGCAGTTAGTTACATTTTGCCTGTAGAAACACCTCTCATTCTCCACCAATTGGAGGGGTTCTCCTAAAAAGTCACCTCTTACATAGGATTGATATGTGTAGGCTACTGATTCATCGGTGGTTTTGATAGCGTTTGCATAGAATTCCTTTACTATGTCATAGTCAATGACGGTGTGTGGTTCAAACACACGTTGCCAGTTCCTATTCTCAAGATAATCCCACATAGTAGCATAAGGACCTCCTCCTTGTCCTAAGGGAACAACCACTTTCCCAGTTAAGATGGTTCGGGAACCCAGATTCTTGAACCTGTCTGCTTGGGCCCGACCTAGAAATCGATCAGATTGGTTTGTCGTAGCACGTGTTCCTCTAGGACCAGAACTTGTTGACTTGGTGCGTACTCTCTTGGCAGGATTCATCTGCAATTATCACAACAAATGACAGAGCAATAGATAGGGTCAGAAAAACAAAACAACTTTTCTCAAATTTTTTCCAGCTGCGGCGCATCTGAAGGAGTTTCCCTGCAATGGGTTCTTCTCTGAAGCCCTAACACCCTTAATCAGACCATGGAAAAGCAATTGAACAACAAATCAATGTCATCTACCCTAGGGTTTGCACAAATGTCATTAGGTTCCTAATACCTAAGATTTAGGGTTACCTTCGAGAAAAACATGGTTAGAACACGAGAGTAGAGAACGAAGAACATACCTTGCTGTAGATTGAGTAATGATGAGTGAGAATGAACAAGATTAGTAGGTGATACTGCAGATTCGCGATATTTCGCTCTGAGGAGTTGGAAGTTTAAAAAAAAAACAGAATGAGGGGGAAGTGAGCAGTTTCAAATTAAAATCTATTTTTTTCACACTACCGCGGCGCGCAAGGTTACTCCCGCGACGCGCAAAAGTCTCTGTTTGGCGTCGCGGCGCCCATTTAAGGTTTGCGGCGCGGTGTAAAAAATTTTTTTTGACTCTTTTCTGCTTCCACTTCCCCACTTCAATATTTTATACTATTCCTTTCTCTCATTGCACTGATTTGATGATATACATATAAAACTAACAGAAAAATAAAAGAACTTACTCTGTTGGGTTGCCTCCCAACAAGCGCTTCGTTTAACGTCGCATGGCTCGACGGTCGAACTCCTTTAACTAGGTGTTCAAAAGTGAGATTGTGCACACTTCTCTATCAAACTCTCCCCCAAGGTAGTTCTTTAACCGTTCTCCATTAACGGTCCAACTTTCTTTAGTCTTACTATCCTCGATAGTAATGGCACCGTATGGTTTAACTTCCTTAATTATGAACGGTCCTGACCACTTAGACTTCAGTTTTCCTGGGAAGAGCCTGAGCCTAGAATTGAATAGTAACACAAGGTCGCCCACCTTGAACTCTTTTTTCTTGATTCTCTTATCATGGTACCTTTTCATATTTTCCTTATACATTTTATTAGACTCATATGCTAGGTACCTGAATTCCTCAAGCTCATGGAGTTGATTCTTCCTCTTCTTATACGCCAAACTATCATCTCTATTGAAGAAACGTAAGGCCCATAGTGCTTTGTGCTCCACCTCTACCGGTAAATGACATGCCTTACCATAAACCATTTGAAAAGGCGATGCACCAGTCGGTGCTTTGTATGCTGTCCTATATGCCCACAAGGCATCATCAATCCTTACCGACCAGTCTTTACGGGATTCTGACACAGTCTTCTCGAGAATATTCTTGATTGCTCTATTTGAAATTTCTGCTTGCCCGTTGGTTTGGGGATGATAAGGTGATGCTGTCTTGTGGTTGATATGATACTTGTCCAGCACTTTTGCCACCTGTTCGTTAACAAAGTGAGATCCACCATCGCTTATGATCACTCTAGGCATGCCAAAACGTGTGAATATGTTACGGTTTTAAAATTTTAGCACCGTTTTGGCATCCGCTTTTGGTGTAGCGATGGCTTCTACCCACTTAGAGACATAATCCACTGCAACTAGAATGTATTCATTAGCAAAAGAGGGAAGAAATGGCCCCATAAAATCGATGCCCCAACAATCAAAAACTTCTACTTCAATAATGGTTTGAAGTGACATCTCATCTCGTTTACGTATCCCACCAACTCTTTGACATTTGTCACAATTCTTTGCATGGTGATGGGCGTCTTTGAAAATAGTTGGCCAGAAAAATCCGGATTGGAGGACTTTTGTTGCCGTCCTCCATCCATTAAAATGTCCACCACTCGGTGAATTATGACAATGCCACAAGATTTGTTGGGCTTCTTCTTCAGTAACACATCTTCTTAGAATTCCATCCTTACCTATCTTGAACAAGTATGGGTCGTCCCACGCGTAGTATTTTGCATCGGCTAACAACTTTTTCTTCTTGTTCCAGTCAAAATCCTCCGGTATCATACCGGTTGCTTTATGATTAGCCAAATCGGCGAACCATGGTCTTGTTTGTATTTCAAATAGTTGTTCATCCGGAAATGTCTCATTTATTTCAGCTTCTTGGTTGGTGACATTTACATTGACCAAACGGGATAAATGATCTGCTACCACATTTTCTGAACCTTTTTTGTCCCGGATTTCTATGTCAAACTCTTGTAAAAGAAGGACCCAACGAATGAGTCTTTGCTTCGAATCCAGTTTGGTGAGCAGATATTTAATGGCCGCATGGTCTGTGTAAATCACCACCTTTGACCCAATGAGATAGGATCTAAATTTTTCAAGGGCATACACTATAGCTAAAAACTCTTTTTCTGTGGTAGCATAATTGACTTGAGCGTCGTTTAGCACCTTGCTTGCATAGTGTATGACATGAAAAAAAATTTCTTTCCTCTGGCCTAATACCGCACCTATGGCATAGTCGCTAGCATCACACATGAGTTCAAAATGGTTTTTCCAATGGGGTGCTACAATCACAGGTGCGGTGGCTAGCCGTTCTTTTAGGTAGATCATTAAGGAACCGTCCAAGGTATCGACTTAGATCTAAAGGTAGATTGTTAAGGAACCGTCCAAGGCATCGACTTAACTCTGAAGGTGGATCATTAAGGAACCGTCCAAGGTATCGACTTAACTCCAAAGGTAGATCATTAAGGAACCGTCCAAGGTATCGACTTAGATCTAAAGGTAGATTGTTAAGGAACCGTCCAAGGTATCGACTTAACTCTGAAGGTGGATCATTAAGGAACTGTCCAAGGTATCGACTTAACTCCAAAGGTAGATCATTAAGGAACCGTCCAAGGTATCGACTTAGATCTAAAGGTTGATTGTTAAGGAACCGTCCAAGGTATCGACTTAACTCTGAAGGTGGATCATTAAGGAACCGTCCAAGGTATCGACTTAACTCCAAAGGTAGATCATTAAGGAACCGTCCAAGGTATCGACTTAGATCTGAAAGGTTTTGATAATGTTTATTTGACTGCAGCAGTAATCTGAAAAAGGTAGAGTTAGTTTTTTATGCCATGTCATGATGCATGTAATGCGTTTATGTGACAGGATTCTCAAAGTAAATGAGAACCTCGCATGTTATGTACGCACTTGTCGCGATGCTTTATGTATTATGTATGAACGTGTATGCAATTGTATGAATATGTTTATGACATGTGATATGTGAATATGATTTATGTTGTCTTGATTGAGAAAATAAATCTCTGTATCCTTGTGGTTTTATTGTCGGATCTTGTCTTGAAGATGCTCAGCTGGGGATTTATGGTTTCTGCTTGGGGATGATTAGTAGTTTGATGTACCCTGATTTAGAGATAAACCATGTTGGAGAAGAGCAAAGTGTTGAAGATGTAAACTCTGTTGGGGAGTCATGTCTTTGTCGGGACGAGTATGTTTGAAGATATCTTCTTGAGAGTTGCTCTGTGGGGATATGATTCTCGTGAAGTCGACTCTATGGAGAAGCATGAATGCCTTGAACATTTCCCCCAGTGATTATAGCACTTGTCATTCCTGGACTCATATTGATTGGAAAACACCAATGAATTTTGATCGAAGCGTTGAACATGCCTTGTATACTTTGCCCCCTGCTAGTAGGAACTTGAAGAGATTCACCTCACGAGGACTTTATGAAGTGTATACTATAGGTGACATGCCCCTAGTAATCGTACACTTAGGATGATGCCCCTGACTGTTTGGGTTTTTGAGAGATTCTTGGAATCTTGACTTGATTGCCCCAGATTGATTGGGAAAAACGTGTCATGCCCCTTGTATACGTAGAGACATTGCTTCTCGAAGTAATCTTGTCTATCGGGATAACTTTCAGTCATTAGTTGTACCCTGTGCAAGTTCTTTCTGATGCTAACATTTGAAATTATGTAGCAGAATTTGTTTAATAATGAATTCATGAGATGCAATGCATACGTTTGTCTTGAGTTTTTGAAAACATTTAAAACAGGATGTAATAAAGCATGACATTTGTAAAAACATGATATTTGTAACAACGTGGTGTTTGTAAAAACGTGATATCAACTCGGCATTTGTGATAAACCTCAAGGAGTCAGGATACCTTTTTGGGGACAGTATGCTTTTGAACTAACCATGCTTCAATTAGGACTTTCAAGGGTTGTAACGTGGCTTGGTTCACGGTTTAAGAAACGAAGGATAAAGGCTCAAAGTTCATTTGTACCCACCCATCTTCGTGATGATCTTCAGTCCTAAGCTCAGTTAATTCAACTTATGCATTCAGGTTCTAAGAGACTTTTGGATTTGCACATTTGATAATAATGGTGGTTCACAAACAAAGAGAACTTCTTGAGATGGCAGTCACTTCTTCCTTTTGGTAGTCACAACATTGTGTTGTTCAGTAATTTATTGACTTCTCTTTTTTCATCTTTTGATATCCCTAACTTTTGCCTGAACTGTTTATTTTTGAGATTACAGCCAGCGGGATGCCTTGATTTTTGCCTAAGTCATCTTTTGACTTTTGACTTAGCAGGCTTTTCTTTGTATATATGTTTTTTCATTTTTTTCTTTTTGAAAGATATTGACTGCCTCGCTTAATGATTGACGAACCATTGGCTTTTGATTGACATCTCCAACACTTCTTTGATGTGTGCGGATGAACGCTTGTGATTGAAACCTTTGTTGAAAGGTGTACTGAATGATTCTCTTAAAATAGAATGAGCAGCCAAATTAACTGAGAACTACCCTGCCCCAGGTTATGATCAAGGGTTTTAATTAGTACAAGAAAGAAACTTCTACACCTTAGGCTCAAAGGGGTTGACGAGGGATTATCATCCTTATATCTCCACTGTTTAGGAATTGAAACAATGCCTGTACATCATCAGCATAGTCTGTTCAAAAGCATACTGTATGAGGTTGCGGTATCGTTTTCGTCATCCTCCCTCGAAAAGCATACAGCTTTAACAGGAGTTGAATATCACAAAACATATGCAAAGTAGAGACATAATTTAAAATGAGTGATAGCGAAATAATTTATTCAAGACAAATATATGCAATGCACTGATGATGATTATTAAAACAGATAATGTCTATCATGAGTCAAATGTTTAAACAAACACGAAAGAACTTGCAAATGAAAGTAGATCTAATGATCCAAAAGTTTGTCCGTCGAGACGTCAATCAATCTTGTCATGACTAGGCATAGGAGCGGTGATCACCACAGGGGTTTTAGGAGGGTTGAATTTGATTTCTCCGTCATTGATCAGATCTTGAATCTTATTCTTTAATGTCCAGCAATTGTTTGTGTAATGTCCAAGAATGTTGGAATGGTACGCGCACCTCGCATTGGGTTTATAGTCAGGAATGTAGGTATTAGAATTCGTTGGCTCGATTGCCCTGAGCGTCTGGATCATATGAGTGAATTGATTGTTGTGACTCAGTTGTCGTGATTCCATTATCGTGACTCAGTTGTCATGATTCCATTATTGTGACTCAGTTGTCGTGACTTTGTTGTCGTGACTCAGTTGTCGTGATTCCATTATCGTGACTCAGTTGTCGTGATTCCATTATCGTGACTCAGTTGTCGTGATTCCATTATCGTGACTCAGTTGTCGTGACTTTGTTGTCGTGACTCAGTTGTCGTGATTCCATCATCGTGACTCAGTTGTCGTGATTCCATTATCGTGACTCAGTTGTCGTGATTCCATTATCGTGACTCAGTTGTCGTGATTCCATTATCGTGACTCAGTTGTCGTGACTTTGTTGTCGTGACTCAGTTGTCGTGATTCCATTATCGTGACTCAGTTGTCGTGATTCCATTATCGTGACTCAGTTGTCGTGATTCCATTATCGTGACTCAGTTGTCGTGATTCTGTTGTCGTGAATCAGTTGTCATGATTCGATTATCGTGACTCAGTTGTCGTGATTCCATTATCGTGACTCAGTTATCGTGACTTCATTGTCGTGGTCTTTTCTGATTTGAGTGTCATGATTAAATCTTTAATCGCACGCTTCAGCGGTCTACCATCCTTTACACCATAACCAGGATTGTTCGAATAATAAGCGCATCTCGCATTGTAATTGTACCCCAAGAATAGGAGTGCCTTCAATTCTTCTTGCCCCTTGGGTGAGTTCAGAATCAAAGTCTGGGATCGGGTATTCCGAGCCTGGAGGTGTTTGACTGATTGCTCGAAATCCATTTATGCTGAAGTAAACAACAAGAGAGGATGAGATACCTGTTGTGAGAAACCTGTTATGCGATGTTATGAATGCAAATGCAATATTTTCAAGGATCTCTGGAAATTTAGTTAGCAACGTTTAAAAATGATTTGGTCGCTTCTTCGTTTGAAGAACTTTGATTTTTGATGTTCTTTTATGGGAATCAAGCTCACCATATCTAGTGGGTCATAGCCTCTGATTCGGGATATCTTTGAACTTGAAGGTATATGGCTAGAGGAAAATAAATCCTCTTGCCCCTTGGTAGGTGTTGAGCCTTCTGAATTGGAAGGTATGTGGCCAGAGGAAAATAAATCCTCTTGCCCCTTGATAGAAATTCAGTCTTTGACAAAGGCACCTAAAATTGTGCGCCCTAAATTCCTAAGATCCTTGAAAGGGTTAGTTAAAACATGTTATGCTTATGATGTCATGATGTCATGATGTTATGCGAATGCACTTCATTAGACTTAGTGTGAGATAGTAAGGACAAACAAGTCCTTTTAACAAAACCTGCGAGGAAACGAAGGTTAATGGCAAACACAAACAAGTCACACAAGTCACACAATTTTTGGCTTAAGGATTGCATGGAGACTGATCAGGTGTCCTTCCCAAGGGTATTACTATGGATAAGGAGATTTCAGCAACGGGTTCTACAAGTTATCCAGAATTGTCAGCCCTTCTAAAGCACCCTCGGACATGATGCATTTGCAGCATGCAATGATACTTTGAGAGAGAACCTATCTGAATTGTAGCATCGGGTAGCGACTAGTTCTCAACATTTGTCAAGAGTAGTCCCCCCACTACGTTCCTAAAGGCCAGGATGGGTTAAGGGTAACTAAAGGTCCTTGAGCTCCGGCGCACCCACAGACACATACATAGACCCCCCTCATTTGAGAAAGGTGTGCATATACTATGGAGTCCTAACTCAACTGTGAACTTCATATTGACTCATCTCCCACATATGTGAAAGAGGTCGCCATGACTATGCCACTCCTAATCTTAAGTGTACTTGAACCCGGGTGTAGGATTCGTCCTTCAGTTAATTCCCAAAACAACCCTGAAAAATAAAGCAAGCAAAGCAAACAATAGAATACAATTAAGTGATCCTAAACTTTTAAGGTAACCCCTCTTTTATAAGAAAATCCCCAGCAGAGTCGCCAGTTCTGTAATACGGTGAACTGACTTTTATAATCGAAAAATGTACGGTTAAGCATGAGTCGCCACCGACTTTTATTTTATCCAAATTTATCAGAAAGGCTAAAAGAACAGAAAAAACCTTTAAAAAAATTTTGAGTTCGGGGGGTAATTATGCAAAGGGAAGGTGTAAGGCACCCTTTGCATCCATGGTTTTCCATGGGCTCTTAATTACTTTGCTCGTTTTGAAACCAAAAGTTTAGAAATGTATAGAAGATGAAGAAACAAGGACTTTAGCTCGTAAATGAGCGTAGCCTTGAAAGTGTTTAGAAAAGAAAAAGTTGATAAAAGACATTTTAGCCCGAGCAAGGCAATTAGGGGCAATTACCTTATAGTTTGAAAATCGGTTCTTTTAGCCTTTCAGAGTGAAAGGGTCTATCCTTGCCATAAGAGGGCAGGAAGCCTTTCATTTGGAGGTTGAAGGGTCATCGCATTGTCGTTCGCCACAAGACTGACCCATGCCATAGAGAGGCAGGTAGTCTGAGGGAAGGACCAGAATAGCCTTTTTTGTAGGCAACCAGAGGATACCTCAGCCTTTTCCGTAGGCAACTTTCGAGGGTCGAGGTCATATTTAGTGTATCGAAGGCAGCATCATTTTAGGGTCATATGACCTTTGTATTTATCGAGACAGCATGGCTGAGGTATCCTCGTATTCGAGGGACATGGCTATTCTGCAAAAAAATACAAAGCAACAAAGGCAACAAGGCAACAGGCAACAGGGCAGCAGAGAGGGGTTACCCTAAAGGTGTGTGGGTGCACAATCACGTGGTTCAATTCAGTGGTATTTATCTTATAATTAGTTATCCTAATTCAATTCAAGACTTGCACTCCCTAGGATTACTAACCACGCAATAGATATTAATAGTAATAACGGGGAAGGGAAATTGTAACCAGCGGAGGAGAGGGGAATTGAAACCAGCGGGATATAATTAAAAGCAAAAATATAATAGAGTTAGGGTTTAGGGTTACCGATACTCGTAGCTTTGGCAATTGACAAACCCTGAAGATTGGAAAAGAAAGAATAAACAAAGAAGGGGTGAGTGCATTATCGGTTCGGAGGCGAACGAAATTAACCCTAAAGTAAGAATATAAAGAATTTAAGAATGAATAAATAAACGAAAAGATACTTAGCTTTGCATTTAATCTGATATGGTTGGCGGTCGGAGGAAGCCTCGGAGGTAAGCCTAAAAAGGAGCAAAGGCAGAAAAGAGGTGAATGTATGCACAGTTCAAGAAGGGTTAAGGGCAAACCCTAAAATCAAAAGGAAACAAAATAGATTTCAAGATAAATTAAATACTTAGCTTCGTATTTGACGTGGCGCGTAGTCGGGATGTACTTGAAGAATAACCCTGAAAAAATGCACAAGTGAAATATTTTTTAGTGTAGGGGTCATCTTCGTAAACCCTAATTAGGGCTTAAGTTAACCATAGTTAATAGAATAAATAAAACTTCGATTAAATTGTCTAATCCTGATAAATTAAAAATATTGACCAAATTAATTAAACCACTAAATTAAATTAATTATTTAATTATTATTTTTTAATCAAATAAGAAATATTATTAACAATTAAATCAATTAATCATTTAATTATAAAATAAATGGTTTTATGGAAAAGGAAATTTAAAAGAAATTTTGGTTAAAAGAAAATTTAAAAGAAAGTTTATTAAATAAATATGTAAACAATATATAAAAGAAATAATTTAAACAAAGAAAGTAAAAAGAAATATGTAATAAAAAAATAATGAAATAAATTAGAAACACCACTTAGCTGAGATTTTATGTGGCTGCTAGTGAGGGATTATGATGCAGCTGCAAAATCTGGCGCGTTAGATCCAATTGGTGAAGGATCTGATGGCTTAAAGCTGAGCGTACATGGTGGACGCGCAAAGCCTTATTGTACCGAATCTGAAACTAAACATCATGTTAAAAAAAAAAACTTGAATTAAAGCCACAGCCAGGAATCGAACCGGCCCTCTCATATGCACATGCATCTCGCTCCAACCATCCAGCCATCTGCCATTTGTTGACAAGGAAACACCCACGTAACATAATATATACAAAACAGCAAAAATTTTAGAAATTCAAACTGCAGTTACGCGCGGGCTTGGTCTTCTTCCCCACTTGGTGTTTTTTCTGCATAAACGTGAAGACCTTTACCCACGGTTTTCTGCCGTGGCTATAGCTATTCATCCCTAAAAACTGCAAATAAACACCGATAAACTCCAACCAATGACCCAGACCGAACATACGCATCCTCACGAGTCCAAAGGGACCATTAATTTGACCTGCAATTGCCTCTAACCAAAACCCCCATTCTTGAAGCATTCAAACCCTAACAATGGTGTTATGGTCTCGCGGGCTTAAAAACTCAATTAAACGATTCAGACAATTCATAAACATCACTATAAACATGAATATATATGTAGAATACGTTTATAATGCGTGAATTGTGAAAATCGATTCTTGAAAAGAGGGAACAAACCGTGACTGTACCGTTTGCGATTTGGTGTGCTTCAATCGAAAGTGATGATTGCAATTGCTTCAGAGTGTGTAGAGAAACGTTGTTTGATGCTCGTGAGGACTTGAATTGGTTTCAAAATCAGTTTGCCATGGCCCTTCATTTTCACGGTTTTTGGAGCCTTTTGTTTGAAGCTTGGCACAAATTCTCTTTGCTGCAAATCCTAAGAAAAAGTCCTCTCTTATGCTGGGTGAATTTAGCTTATATAGAGATGTACTAGGTCAATATATTTAAAAAGATTGGATCAAAAGAATATTTGATTTGGAGAAGAAGATCTTTGATCGAAACTTGCTATTTTTATTTAAAATCTCCCTTCCAATCATGCTTCAATTATTTCACAAAATTCTCCTCAAATATTTGACATTTGATACCTGATATAATTAGAAATCCAATCTTTTTTGATTAAATCCAATTATTTTATTTTTTTATTTTATTTATTTAATGTTCAAATGAATAAAATTCAGATAAATTAAATAAATGTCATAAAAATAAAATAATAGAATTATAAGTCATGATATTGCCCCTGGATATGTTTGAGATGGAAATCTTTTGGATTAGAGCCTGAATTTCGTCATGGAGATAGTCTGAAGTATCATAAACCATGTCAGGTGCCTGGACTTTGATTTTGAGTAGGAGAAATAGTATGGGCAAATTTTGGGGTATGACAGCTGCCCCTGTTCAATTATCTTAAACCTGAAGATGTAGAGTGGTTTGCATGCCAGTCGGTATCTGAAGGTGGAAGATGATTGAACACTAGAATACCAAGAAATTTGCCCTAGCTGAAGTAGGGACCTTTGTCGGAGACGGGCTTGAAGATGCCATCCAGTAAATCATGCATTAGATTATGTTTGGAGTGTTTGAGAAGTAGTTGTTTGAGTGTTGATCGTTACGGAACTGTTTTTAGATTTTGAAAAGTTAATTGTTTAAGGAATCGTCTGAGATATCGACTTAAATCTGAAGGTAGATTGTTAAGGAACCGTCCAAGGCATCGACTTAACTCTGAAGGTGGATCATTAAGGAACCGTCCAAGGTATCGACTTAACTCCAAAGGTAGATCATTAAGGAACCGTCCAAGGTATCGACTTAGATCTAAAGGTAGATTGTTAAGGAACCGTCCAAGGCATCGACTTAACTCTGAAGGTGGATCATTAAGGAACCGTCCAAGGTATCGACTTAACTCCAAAGGTAGATCATTAAGGAACCGTCCAAGGTATCGACTTAGATCTAAAGGTAGATTGTTAAGGAACCGTCCAAGGTATCGACTTAACTGTGAAGGTGGATCATTAAGGAACTGTCCAAGGTATCGACTTAACTCCAAAGGTAGATCATTAAGGAACCGTCCAAGGTATCGAGTTAGATCTAAAGGTTGATTGTTAAGGAACCGTCCAAGGTATCGACTTAACTCTGAAGGTGGATCATTAAGGAACCGTCCAAGGTATCGACTTAACTCCAAAGGTAGATCATTAAGGAACCGTCCAAGGTATCGACTTAGATCTGAAAGGTTTTGATAATGTTTATTTGACTGCAGCAGTAACCTGAAAAAGGTAGAGTTAGTTTTTTATGCCATGTCATGATGCATGTAATGCGTTTATGTGACGGGATTCTCAAAGTAAATGAGAACCTCGCATGTTATGTACGCACTTGTCGCGATGCTTTATGTATTATGTATGAACGTGTATGCAATTGTATGAATATGTTTATGACATGTGATATGTGAATATGATTTATGTTGTCTTGATTGAGAAAATAAATCTCTGTATCCTTGTGGTTTTATTGTCCGATCTTGTCTTGAAGATGCTCAGCTGGGGATTTATGGTTTCTTCTTGGGGATGATTAGTAGTTTGATGTACCCTGATTTAGAGATAAACCATGTTGGAGAAGAGCAAAGTGTTGAAGATGTAAACTCTGTTGGGGAGTCATGTCTTTGTCGGGACGAGTATGTTTGAAGATATCTTCTTGAGAGTTGCTCTGTGGGGATATGATTCTCGTGAAGTCGACTCTATGGAGAAGCATGGATGCCTTGAACATTTCCCCCAGTGATTATAGCACTTGTCATTCCTGGACTCATATTGATTGGAAAACACCAATGAATTTTGATCGAAGCGTTGAACATGCCTTGTATACTTTGCCCCCTGCTAGTAGGAACTTGAAGAGATTCACCTCACGAGGACTTTATGAAGTGTATACTATAGGTGACATGCCCCTAGTAATCGTACACTTAGGATGATGCCCTTGACTGTTTGGCTTTTTGAGAGATTCTTGGAATCTTGACTTGATTGCCCCAGATTGATTGGGAAAAACGTGTCATGCCCCTTGTATACGTAGAGACATTGCTTCTCGAAGTAATCTTGTCTATCGGGATAACTTTCAGTCATTAGTTGTACCCTGTGCAAGTTCTTTCTGATGCTAACATTTGAAATTATGTAGCAGAATTTGTTTAATAATGAATTCATGAGATGCAATGCATACGTTTGTCTTGAGTTTTTGAAAACATTTAAAACAGGATGTAATAAAGCATGACATTTGTAAAAACATGATATTTGTAACAACGTGGTGTTTGTAAAAACGTGATATCAACTCGGCATTTGTGGTAAACCTCAAGGAGTCAGGATACCTTTTTGGGGACAGTATGCTTTTGAACTAACCATGCTTCAATTAGGACTTTCAAGGGTTGTAACGTGGCTTGGTTCACGGTTTAAGAAATGAAGGATAAAGGCTCAAAGTTCATTTGTACCCACCCATCTTCGTGATGATCTTCAGTCCTAAGCTCAGTTAATTCAACTTATGCATTCAGGTTCTAAGAGACTTTTGGATTTGCACATTTGATAATAATGGTGGTTCACAAACAAAGAGAACTTCTTGAGATGGCAGTCACTTCTTCCTTTTGGTAGTCACAACATTGTGTTGTTCAGTAATTTATTGACTTCTCTCTTTTCATCTTTTGATATCCCTAACTTTTGCCTGAACTGTTTATTTTTGAGATTACAGCCAGCGGGATGCCTTGATTTTTGCCTAAGTCATCTTTTGACTTTTGACTTAACAGGCTTTTCTTTGTATATATGTTTTTTCATTTTTTTTCTTTTTGAAAGATATTGACTGCCTCGCTTAATGATTGACGAACCATTGGCTTTTGATTGACATCTCCAACACTTCTTTGATGTGTGCGGATGAACGCTTGTGATTGAAACCTTTGTTGAAAGGTGTACTGAATGATTCTCTTAAAATAGAATGCGCAGCCAAATTAACCGAGAACTACCCTGCCCCAGGTTATGATCAAGGGTTTTAATTAGTACAAGAAAGAAACTTCTACACCTTAGGCTCAAAGGGGTTGACGAGGGATTATCATCCTTATATCTCCAATGTTTAGGAATTGAAACAATGCCTGTACATCATCAGCATAGTCTGTTCAAAAGCATACTGTATGAGGTTGCGGTATCGTTTTCGTCATCCTCCCTCGAAAAGCATACAGCTTTAACAGGAGTTGAATATCACAAAACATATGCAAAGTAGAGACATAATTTAAAATGAGTGATAGCGAAATAATTTATTCAAGACAAATATATGCAATGCACTGATGATGATTATTAAAACAGATAATGTCTATCATGAGTCAAATGTTTAAACAAACACGAAAGAACTTGCAAATGAAAGTAGATCTAATGATCCAAAAGTTTGTCCGTCGAGACGTCAATCAATCTTGTCATGACTAGGCATAGGAGCGGTGATCACCACAGGGGTTTTAGGAGGGTTGAATTTGATTTCTCCGTCATTTATCAGATCTTGAATCTTATTCTTTAATGTCCAGCAATTGTTTGTGTAATGTCCAAGAATGTTGGAATGGTACGCGCACCTCGCATTGGGTTTATAGTCAGGAATGTAGGTGTTAGAATTCGTTGGCTCGATTGCCCTGAGCGTCTGGATCATATGAGTGAATTGATTGTTGTGACTCAGTTGTCGTGATTCCATTATCGTGACTCAGTTGTCATGATTCCATTATCGTGACTCAGTTGTCGTGACTTTGTTGTCGTGACTCAGTTGTCGTAATTCCATTATCGTGACTCAGTTGTCGTGATTCCATTATCGTGACTCAGTTGTCGTGATTCCATTATCGTGACTCAGTTGTCGTGACTTTGTTGTCGTGACTCAGTTGTCGTGATTCCATCATCGTGACTCAGTTGTCGTGATTCCATTATCGTGACTCAGTTGTCGTGATTCCATTATCGTGACTCAGTTGTCGTGATTCCATTATCGTGACTCAGTTGTCGTGACTTTGTTGTCGTGACTCAGTTGTCGTGATTCCATTATCGTGACTCAGTTGTCGTGATTCCATTATCGTGACTCAGTTGTCGTGATTCCATTATCGTGACTCAGTTGTCGTGATTCTGTTGTCGTGAATCAGTTGTCATGATTCGATTATCGTGACTCAGTTGTCGTGATTCCATTATCGTGACTCAGTTATCGTGACTTCATTGTCGTGGTCTTTTCTGATTTGAGTGTCATGATTAAATCTTTAATCGCACGCTTCAGCGGTCTACCATCCTTTACACCATAACCAGTATTATTCGAATAATAAGCGCATCTCGCATTGTAATTGTACCCCAAGAATAGGAGTGCCTTCAATTCTTCTTGCCCCTTGGGTGAGTTCAGAATCAAAGTCTGGGATCGGGTATTCCGAGCCTGGAGGTGTTTGACTGATTGCTCGAAATCCATTTATGCTGAAGTAAACAACAAGAGAGGATGAGATACCTGTTGTGAGAAACCTGTTATGCGATGTTATGAATGCAAATGCAATATTTTCAAGGATCTCTGGAAATTTAGTTAGCAACGTTTAAAAATGATTTGGTCGCTTCTTCGTTTGAAGAACTTTGATTTTTGATGTTCTTTTATGGGAATCAAGCTCACCATATCTAGTGGGTCATAGCCTCTGATTCGGGATATCTTTGAACTTGAAGGTATATGGCTAGAGGAAAATAAATACTCTTGCCCCTTGGTAGGTGTTGAGCCTTCTGAATTGGAAGGTATGTGGCCAGAGGAAAATAAATCCTCTTGCCCCTTGATAGAAATTCAGTCTTTGACAAAGGCACCTAAAATTGTGCGCCCTAAATTCCTAAGATCCTTGAAAGGGTTAGTTAAAACATGTTATGCTTATGATGTCATGATGTCATGATGTTATGCGAATGCACTTCATTAGACTTAGTGTGAGATAGTAAGGACAAACAAGTCCTTTTAACAAAACCTGCGAGGAAACGAAGGTTAATGGCAAACACAAACAAGTCACACAAGTCACACAATTTTTGGCTTAAGGCTTGCATGGAGACTGATCAGGTGTCCTTCCCAAGGGTATTACTATGGATAAGGAGATTTCAGCAACGGGTTCTACAAGTTATCCAGAATTGTCAGCCCTTCTAAAGCACCCTCGGACATGATGCATTTGCAGCATGCAATGATACTTTGAGAGAGAACCTATCTGAATTGTAGCATCGGGTAGCGACTAGTTCTCAACATTTGTCAAGAGTAGTCCCCCCACTACGTTCCTAAAGGCCAGGATGGGTTAAGGGTAACTAAAGGTCCTTGAGCTCCGGCGCACCCACAGACACATACATAGACCCCCCTCATTTGAGAAAGGTGTGCATATACTATGGAGTCCTAACTCAACTGTGAACTTCATATTGACTCATCTCCCACATATGTGAAAGAGGTCGCCATGACTATGCCACTCCTAATCTTAAGTGTACTTGAACCCGGGTGTAGGATTCGTCCTTCAGTTAATTCCCAAAACAACCCTGAAAAATAAAGCAAGCAAAGCAAACAATAGAATACAATTAAGTGATCCTAAACTTTTAAGGTAACCCCTCTTTTATAAGAAAATCCCCAGCAGAGTCGCCAATTCTGTAATACGGTGAACTGACTTTTATAATCGAAAAATGTACGGTTAAGCATGAGTCGCCACCGACTTTTATTTTATCCAAATTTATCAGAAAGGCTAAAAGAACAGAAAAAACCTTTAAAAAAATTTTGAGTTCGGGGGGTAATTATGCAAAGGGAAGGTGTAAGGCACCCTTTGCATCCATGGTTTTCCATGGGCTCTTAATTACTTTGCTCGTTTTGAAACCAAAAGTTTAGAAATGTATAGAAGATGAAGAAACAAGGACTTTAGCTCGTAAATGAGCGTAGCCTTGAAAGTGTTTAGAAAAGAAAAAGTTGATAAAAGACATTTTAGCCCGAGCAAGGCAATTAGGGGCAATTACCTTATAGTTTGAAAATCGGTTCTTTTAGCCTTTCAGAGTGAAAGGGTCTATCCTTGCCATAAGAGGGCAGGAAGCCTTTCATTTGGAGGTTGAAGGGTCATCGCATTGTCGTTCGCCACAAGACTGACCCATGCCATAGAGAGGCAGGTAGTCTGAGGGAAGGACCAGAATAGCCTTTTTTGTAGGCAACCAGAGGATACCTCAGCCTTTTCCGTAGGCAACTTTCGAGGGTCGAGGTCATATTTAGTATATCGAAGGCAGCATCATTTTAGGGTCATATGACCTTTGTATTTATCGAGACAGCATGGCTGAGGTATCCTCGTATTCGAGGGACATGGCTATTCTGCAAAAAAATACAAAGCAACAAAGGCAACAAGGCAACAGGCAACAGGGCAGCAGAGAGGGGTTACCCTAAAGGTGTGTGGGTGCACAATCACGTGGTTCAATTCAGTGGTATTTATCTTATAATTAGTTATCCTAATTCAATTCAAGACTTGCACTCCCTAGGATTACTAACCACGCAATAGATATTAATAGTAATAACGGGGAAGGGAAATTGTAACCAGCGGAGGAGAGGGGAATTGAAACCAGCGGGATATAATTAAAAGCAAAAATATAATAGAGTTAGGGTTTAGGGTTACCGATACTCGTAGCTTTGGCAATTGACAAACCCTGAAGATTGGAAAAGAAAGAATAAACAAAGAAGGGGTGAGTGCATTATCGGTTCGGAGGCGAACGAAATTAACCCTAAAGTAAGAATATAAAGAATTTAAGAATGAATAAATAAACGAAAAGATACTTAGCTTTGCATTTAATCTGATATGGTTGGCGGTCGGAGGAAGCCTCGGAGGTAAGCCTAAAAAGGAGCAAAGGCAGAAAAGAGGTGAATGTATGCACAGTTCAAGAAGGGTTAAGGGCAAACCCTAAAATCAAAAGGAAACAAAATAGATTTCAAGATAAATTAAATACTTAGCTTCGTATTTGACGTGGCGCGTAGTCGGGATGTACTTGAAGAATAACCCTGAAAAAATGCACAAGTGAAATATTTTTTAGTGTAGGGGTCATCTTCGTAAACCCTAATTAGGGCTTAAGTTAACCATAGTTAATAGAATAAATAAAACTTCGATTAAATTGTCTAATCCTGATAAATTAAAAATATTGACCAAATTAATTAAACCACTAAATTAAATTAATTATTTAATTATTATTTTTTAATCAAATAAGAAATATTATTAACAATTAAATCAATTAATCATTTAATTATAAAATAAATGGTTTTATGGAAAAGGAAATTTAAAAGAAATTTTGGTTAAAAGAAAATTTAAAAGAAAGTTTATTAAATAAATATGTAAACAATATATAAAAGAAATAATTTAAACAAAGAAAGTAAAAAGAAATATGTAATAAAAAAATAATGAAATAAATTAGAAACACCACTTAGCTGAGATTTTATGTGGCTGCTAGTGAGGGATTATGATGCAGCTGCAAAATCTGGCGCGTTAGATCCAATTGGTGAAGGATCTGATGGCTTAAAGCTGAGCGTACATGGTGGACGCGCAAAGCCTTATTGTACCGAATCTGAAACTAAACATCATGTTAAAAAAAAAAACTTGAATTAAAGCCACAGCCAGGAATCGAACCGGCCCTCTCATATGCACATGCATCTCGCTCCAACCATCCAGCCATCTGCCATTTGTTGACAAGGAAACACCCACGTAACATAATATATACAAAACAGCAAAAATTTTAGAAATTCAAACTGCAGTTACGCGCGGGCTTGGTCTTCTTCCCCACTTGGTGTTTTTTCTGCATAAACGTGAAGACCTTTACCCACGGTTTTCTGCCGTGGCTATAGCTATTCATCCCTAAAAACTGCAAATAAACACCGATAAACTCCAACCAATGACCCAGACCGAACATACGCATCCTCACGAGTCCAAAGGGACCATTAATTTGACCTGCAATTGCCTCTAACCAAAACCCCCATTCTTGAAGCATTCAAACCCTAACAATGGTGTTATGGTCTCGCGGGCTTAAAAACTCAATTAAACGATTCAGACAATTCATAAACATCACTATAAACATGAATATATATGTAGAATACGTTTATAATGCGTGAATTGTGAAAATCGATTCTTGAAAAGAGGGAACAAACCGTGATTGTACCGTTTGCGATTTGGTGTGCTTCAATCGAAAGTGATGATTGCAATTGCTTCAGAGTGTGTCGAGAAACGTTGTTTGATGCTCGTGAGGACTTGAATTGGTTTCAAAATCAGTTTGCCATGGCCCTTCATTTTCACGGTTTTTGGAGCCTTTTGTTTGAAGCTTGGCACAAATTCTCTTTGCTGCAAATCCTAAGAAAAAGTCCTCTCTTATGCTGGGTGAATTTAGCTTATATAGAGATGTACTAGGTCAATATATTTAAAAAGATTGGATCAAAAGAATATTTGATTTGGAGAAGAAGATCTTTGATCGAAACTTGCTATTTTTATTTAAAATCTCCCTTCCAATCATGCTTCAATTATTTCACAAAATTCTCCTCAAATATTTGACATTTGATACCTGATATAATTAGAAATCCAATCTTTTTTGATTAAATCCAATTATTTTATTTTTTTATTTTATTTATTTAATGTTCAAATGAATAAAATTCAGATAAATTAAATAAATGTCATAAAAATAAAATAATAGAATTATAAGTCATGATATTCCCCCTGGATATGTTTGAGATGGAAATCTTTTGGATTAGAGCCTGAATTTCGTCATGGAGATAGTCTGAAGTATCATAAACCATGTCAGGTGCCTGGACTTTGATTTTGAGTAGGAGAAATAGTATGGGCAAATTTTGGGGCATGACAGCTGCCCCTGTTCAATTATCTTAAACCTGAAGATGTAGAGTGGTTTGCATGCCAGTCGATATCTGAAGGTGGAAGATGATTGAACACTAGAATACCAAGAAATTTGCCCTAGCTGAAGTAGGGACCTTTGTCGGAGACGGGCTTGAAGATGCCATCCAGTAAATCATGCATTAGATTATGTTTGGAGTGTTTGAGAAGTAGTTGTTTGAGTGTTGATCGTTACGGAACTGTTTTTAGATTTTGAAAAGTTAATTGTTTAAGGAATCGTCTGAGATATCGACTTAAATCTGAAGGTAGATTGTTAAGGAACCGTCCAAGGCATCGACTTAACTCTGAAGGTGGATCATTAAGGAACCGTCCAAGGTATCGACTTAACTCCAAAGGTAGATCATTAAGGAACCGTCCAAGGTATCGACTTAGATCTAAAGGTAGATTGTTAAGGAACCGTCCAAGGCATCGACTTAACTCTGAAGGTGGATCATTAAGGAACCGTCCAAGGTATCGACTTAACTCCAAAGGTAGATCATTAAGGAACCGTCCAAGGTATCGACTTAGATCTAAAGGTAGATTGTTAAGGAACCGTCCAAGGTATCGACTTAACTCTGAAGGTGGATCATTAAGGAACTGTCCAAGGTATCGACTTAACTCCAAAGGTAGATCATTAAGGAACCGTCCAAGGTATCGACTTAGATCTAAAGGTTGATTGTTAAGGAACCGTCCAAGGTATCGACTTAACTCTGAAGGTGGATCATTAAGGAACCGTCCAAGGTATCGACTTAACTCCAAAGGTAGATCATTAAGGAACCGTCCAAGGTATCGACTTAGATCTGAAAGGTTTTGATAATGTTTATTTGACTGCAGCAGTAACCTGAAAAAGGTAGAGTTAGTTTTTTATGCCATGTCATGATGCATGTAATGCGTTTATGTGACGGGATTCTCAAAGTAAATGAGAACCTCGCATGTTATGTACGCACTTGTCGCGATGCTTTATGTATTATGTATGAACGTGTATGCAATTGTATGAATATGTTTATGACATGTGATATGTGAATATGATTTATGTTGTCTTGATTGAGAAAATAAATCTCTGTATCCTTGTGGTTTTATTGTCCGATCTTGTCTTGAAGATGCTCAGCTGGGGATTTATGGTTTCTTCTTGGGGATGATTAGTAGTTTGATGTACCCTGATTTAGAGATAAACCATGTTGGAGAAGAGCAAAGTGTTGAAGATGTAAACTCTGTTGGGGAGTCATGTCTTTGTCGGGACGAGTATGTTTGAAGATATCTTCTTGAGAGTTGCTCTGTGGGGATATGATTCTCGTGAAGTCGACTCTATGGAGAAGCATGGATGCCTTGAACATTTCCCCCAGTGATTATAGCACTTGTCATTCCTGGACTCATATTGATTGGAAAACACCAATGAATTTTGATCGAAGCGTTGAACATGCCTTGTATACTTTGCCCCCTGCTAGTAGGAACTTGAAGAGATTCACCTCACGAGGACTTTATGAAGTGTATACTATAGGTGACATGCCCCTAGTAATCGTACACTTAGGATGATGCCCTTGACTGTTTGGCTTTTTGAGAGATTCTTGGAATCTTGACTTGATTGCCCCAGATTGATTGGGAAAAACGTGTCATGCCCCTTGTATACGTAGAGACATTGCTTCTCGGAGTAATCTTGTCAATCGGGATAACTTTCAGTCATTAGTTGTACCCTGTGCAAGTTCTTTCTGATGCTAACATTTGAAATTATGTAGCAGAATTTGTTTAATAATGAATTCATGAGATGCAATGCGTACGTTTGTCTTGAGTTTTTGAAAACATTTAAAATAGGATGTAATAAAGCATGACATTTGTAAAAACATGATATTTGTAACAACGTGGTGTTTGTAAAAACGTGATATCAACTCGGCATTTGTGGTAAACCTCAAGGAGTCAGGATACCTTTTTGGGGACAGTATGCTTTTGAACTAACCATGCTTCAATTAGGACTTTCAAGGGTTGTAACGTGGCTTGGTTCACGGTTTAAGAAACGAAGGATAAAGGCTCAAAGTTCATTTGTACCCACCCATCTTCGTGATGATCTTCAGTCCTAAGCTCAGTTAATTCAACTTATGCATTCAGGTTCTAAGAGACTTTTGGATTTGCACATTTGATAATAATGGTGGTTCACAAACAAAGAGAACTTCTTGAGATGGCAGTCACTTCTTCCTTTTGGTAGTCACAACATTGTGTTGTTCAGTAATTTATTGACTTCTCTTTTTTCATCTTTTGATATCCCTAACTTTTGCCTGAACTGTTTATTTTTGAGATTACAGCCAGCGGGATGCCTTGATTTTTGCCTAAGTCATCTTTTGACTTTTGACTTAGCAGGCTTTTCTTTGTATATATGTTTTTTCATTTTTTTCTTTTTGAAAGATATTGACTGCCTCGCTTAATGATTGACGAACCATTGGCTTTTGATTGACATCTCCAACACTTCTTTGATGTGTGCGGATGAACGCTTGTGATTGAAACCTTTGTTGAAAGGTGTACTGAATGATTCTCTTAAAATAGAATGAGCAGCCAAATTAACTGAGAACTACCCTGCCCCAGGTTATGATCAAGGGTTTTAATTAGTACAAGAAAGAAACTTCTACACCTTAGGCTCAAAGGGGTTGACGAGGGATTATCATCCTTATATCTCCACTGTTTAGGAATTGAAACAATGCCTGTACATCATCAGCATAGTCTGTTCAAAAGCATACTGTATGAGGTTGCGGTATCGTTTTCGTCATCCTCCCTCGAAAAGCATACAGCTTTAACAGGAGTTGAATATCACAAAACATATGCAAAGTAGAGACATAATTTAAAATGAGTGATAGCGAAATAATTTATTCAAGACAAATATATGCAATGCACTGATGATGATTATTAAAACAGATAATGTCTATCATGAGTCAAATGTTTAAACAAACACGAAAGAACTTGCAAATGAAAGTAGATCTAATGATCCAAAAGTTTGTCCGTCGAGACGTCAATCAATCTTGTCATGACTAGGCATAGGAGCGGTGATCACCACAGGGGTTTTAGGAGGGTTGAATTTGATTTCTCCGTCATTGATCAGATCTTGAATCTTATTCTTTAATGTCCAGCAATTGTTTGTGTAATGTCCAAGAATGTTGGAATGGTACGCGCACCTCGCATTGGGTTTATAGTCAGGAATGTAGGTGTTAGAATTCGTTGGCTCGATTGCCCTGAGCGTCTGGATCATATGAGTGAATTGATTGTTGTGACTCAGTTGTCGTGATTCCATTATCGTGACTCAGTTGTCATGATTCCATTATCGTGACTCAGTTGTCGTGACTTTGTTGTCGTGACTCAGTTGTCGTAATTCCATTATCGTGACTCAGTTGTCGTGATTCCATTATCGTGACTCAGTTGTCGTGATTCCATTATCGTGACTCAGTTGTCGTGACTTTGTTGTCGTGACTCAGTTGTCGTGATTCCATCATCGTGACTCAGTTGTCGTGATTCCATTATCGTGACTCAGTTGTCGTGATTCCATTATCGTGACTCAGTTGTCGTGATTCCATTATCGTGACTCAGTTGTCGTGATTCTGTTGTCGTGAATCAGTTGTCATGATTCGATTATCGTGACTCAGTTGTCGTGATTCCATTATCGTGACTCAGTTATCGTGACTTCATTGTCGTGGTCTTTTCTGATTTGAGTGTCATGATTAAATCTTTAATCGCACGCTTCAGCGGTCTACCATCCTTTACACCATAACCAGGATTGTTCGAATAATAAGCGCATCTCGCATTGTAATTGTACCCCAAGAATAGGAGTGCCTTCAATTCTTCTTGCCCCTTGGGTGAGTTCAGAATCAAAGTCTGGGATCGGGTATTCCGAGCCTGGAGGTGTTTGACTGATTGCTCGAAATCCATTTATGCTGAAGTAAACAACAAGAGAGGATGAGATACCTGTTGTGAGAAACCTGTTATGCGATGTTATGAATGCAAATGCAATATTTTCAAGGATCTCTGGAAATTTAGTTAGCAACGTTTAAAAATGATTTGGTCGCTTCTTCGTTTGAAGAACTTTGATTTTTGATGTTCTTTTATGGGAATCAAGCTCACCATATCTAGTGGGTCATAGCCTCTGATTCGGGATATCTTTGAACTTGAAGGTATATGGCTAGAGGAAAATAAATCCTCTTGCCCCTTGGTAGGTGTTGAGCCTTCTGAATTGGAAGGTATGTGGCCAGAGGAAAATAAATCCTCTTGCCCCTTGATAGAAATTTAGTCTTTGACAAAGGCACCTAAAATTGTGCGCCCTAAATTCCTAAGATCCTTGAAAGGGTTAGTTAAAACATGTTATGCTTATGATGTCATGATGTCATGATGTTATGCGAATGCACTTCATTAGACTTAGTGTGAGATAGTAAGGACAAACAAGTCCTTTTAACAAAACCTGCGAGGAAACGAAGGTTAATGGCAAACACAAACAAGTCACACAAGTCACACAATTTTTGGCTTAAGGCTTGCATGGAGACTGATCAGGTGTCCTTCACAAGGGTATTACTATGGATAAGGAGATTTCAGCAACGGGTTCTACAAGTTATCCAGAATTGTCAGCCCTTCTAAAGCACCCTCGGACATGATGCATTTGCAGCATGCAATGATACTTTGAGAGAGAACCTATCTGAATTGTAGCATCGGGTAGCGACTAGTTCTCAACATTTGTCAAGAGTAGTCCCCCCACTACGTTCCTAAAGGCCAGGATGGGTTAAGGGTAACTAAAGGTCCTTGAGCTCCGGCGCACCCACAGACACATACATAGACCCCCCTGTAACTCGGTGAACTGACTTTTTATTTGAAATGTGCGGATAGCAAGAGTCGCCACCGACTTTTATTTTATCCAATTGGAAAGGCTAAAAGAACAGGAAAGACCTTTTGAAAGATTTTGAGTTCGGGGGGTAAGTTATACAAAGGGAAGGTGTAAGGCACCCTTTGCATCCATGGTTATCCATGGGCTCTTAATTGCTTAGCTCACTTGTTTGTTTGAATTGTTTGAAAAGTGTCGTGTGTGAATAGTAAAAAGATTTCGTTAAGGACTTTAGCTTGTAAATAAGCGTAGCCTTGCTTTGAAATTGTTTTGAAAGGAGGTGTGAAAAGTGTTTTGAATTTTGATTTGAATGGAGCAAGCAATTAAGAACTACCTACCCTAAGTTCGTCTTTCTTGTTCTTTAAGTCTTTCGGGCGAAAGGGTCTATCCATACCATGAGGGGGCAAGAAGTCTTTCAATTGGATGTGAAAGGGTCATCGAGAGTATCGTTCGCCATAAGACTATCCCTACCATAAAGAGGACAGGTAGTCTAAGGGAAGGATATAAAAGTCATTAGGCAACATGTAGAGATACCTTAGCAATCGAAGGGGCTATCATCATTTATCGGGGCAACACCGAGGGACGAGATCATTTTATTCGTAGGCAACTCAAAGGGACTATGATCTTTTATCGAAGGGACTATGATGATTTGAATTCGTAGGCAGCATGTGCTAAAGTATCCCTACGCTCGAAGGGACTTGACTATTTGATCGAAATCGAAGGCAACAGGCAACAAGAGGGGTACCCTAAAGGTGCGTGTGTGCGGCAATCATGTGATTGTATTCAGATAATATTTATCTTATAATTATAGTTATTCTAATTTTGTTAAAGGCTTGCACTCCCTAAGATTACTAACCACGCAGTTTAAAAATTACAGAATTTAAAGGCAGAGATTAAAGGTCCTACGCTATTACAATAAACACCTGCGGGGATGGGGGAAATTAAAAGGCGGAAATAAGAGAAATCAATAATTAATTTTAAACATCTCTTAACGCTTTGATCTTCCTGAACCTTCGAAAATTAAACCCTGAAAGTTAAAAGGAAAATAAGATGGGGTTAGTGTAGGAGAGATTCATTGACCATTGAAGTAAACCCTATTTTGGGCAAAAAGGCAAAAAGTAAAAATTAATAAATATTAAATTTAAATAAGTAAAAAGGGTCGGAACTTAGCTTTTTTGATTGCCATGGCGCGTGGCTGAAAGATCTTGGTTCACCTAAAAATTGAGCACAAAGAAGAGAAATGTTAGTGCATTTAAGATTCGTTAGTCATGGGTACAAACTCTAATAGAATACACAAATGGGATTGATCAAACCCTAAAGGCTAATGGAATCGCAAATTCGATAAGATGGCTAGATGAACCAGAACAGAATATAATAATTATAAGGTTAAACCTAATATTTTAACTAAAAAAAATAGTAAAATTAAAATTAACGAATTGTAAAGAAAATCGAGTTTTCGATTTAAAATAATTATATGAAATTATTTTTGTCAAGATAAATAAATAAAGAAAAAAAATTTTATAACAAGAGGGTAGAAAAAGAAAATAAAAACTAAAATTTTAATGAAAACAAATAAATAAATGGATAGTGACTTAGCTTTGATTACGTGTGATTGCTCCCTGAGGGTGTATGGTGAACCAGCGTCATCTGGGCTTTTGGATCAAGGCTGGAGACGATCCAACGGTGTTGATCTGAGGATGCATGGTAGAGGTACGCGAGCCATATGCACAGGATCTGCAAGCATATAAACTAAATAAAAACGTAAAAGCCTGGGTTCGAAC
This sequence comes from Vicia villosa, assembly GCF_029867415.1. Lineage (NCBI taxonomy): Eukaryota > Viridiplantae > Streptophyta > Magnoliopsida > Fabales > Fabaceae > Vicia > Vicia villosa. The sequence goes on from NW_026706279.1 coordinate 159,544, forward strand.
CCAGGTCCTAGACGTTAAAGGTAAACATTAACCACCCACTGCGCTGCGCTTGGCTTGTTATTGTATTATTCACAAAGTAATATAATATTGGAATGTCAATATTTAATGGGAAAAGTCAAATGAAAATCAAACAAGGGCCCCACGCGCCGTTGGCAGACGAATGAGAAGCAGAGAGAGAGTCTCGAGCGTTTGACCAGCCAATCCCACTCCTGCGCGCGTGTTTATGGATGCCCCAGTTTTCAAACGGTCCAATCGCATGCCTCCTTTATGCCACGCTGTAAACTGGCCAGTCAGCGCCACCCTCAAGGGCTGAAACCACCATCTTCTCCGATGGTGTGTTTTTGGACCCTGCAAAACAGCGAGAATCAAAGAACAAGAACCGCTCTACCCCATTAATTTGATGTCTACGATTTCAATGGTGACATTAGTTTTCCTTGAAAGTGCTTGTAACCATCAGTTCGAAGCTCCACCGAATTGATGCCCTAACAATGGCAGGTTACCATTTAACCGTCATATGCTCCATGCGCTCGTCCAGACCTGCCTTATAGTACCTCAGGAACTTATGAGAACCATTAGTTTCGATCAAAACACAATAAGAATTAAAATACGAATTCAATAATAAAAGGCAATCGGATGCTTATGTTGTGCATGATTCAAGACGTTTTGGCCATGGATTTGATCACATACTTACTCTACAAAGCCTCAGAAAGACGAATACACGTTTGGAATTGACTGAAAATTGCTGAGGAGAAGGAAACGTGAATCTAAGTTTTGTGAGAAAATTTTGAGAAATTAGGGTTCTCTCTTGAAGCAAGCAGCGTATCCCCTGAGGCTGAGTGTTTTGTGTTTATATATGGGATGAACTTAGGGTTACAAATTTGGAACAAGATCAATGATTAGAAGTTTGAATCTTTGATTGGAAATTTAGATTGAAACTTTCTATTTTGGCTTAAATTTCTATCAATCATCTTCAATTGATTATCTTGAGGTCCAAGCATAATATTTGATTGAAATCAGATCCAAATCAATGAATCATGCGCCTTATATCAAGCCATTTGATTTATTTTTAATTTATTTTAATTTACTTGGATTTAAATTAAATAAAACCCAAAATAAATAAAATAAACTCAAGCAATGTCTATATGGGCCTTAAAGATCTCTTGTTATGTCACATTCATATTTACACCTCCAAACTTAGGCCCAAATGCTCCAAAACTTGAAATTACTCAATTGCACTTTTTTGCATTTTGTCAAAAATTAACCAACTTCCATAGCTCATAACTTGATCAATACTTATCATATGAATGCAAACTTGGACCCTTTTTTTTTTAGAAAGCTCAAGATGTCCTATACCCTTCATGTTGGAAAATTTTCCATTTGAAGCTTTTATCTCCATGTAAAATGCTTTGACCAAAAGTCTCTTTTTTGTTGACTTTTCAAAAGACCTGTAATGTACCAGCCGATATCTTCCAAATGAGGCATTTTTAGACTTGGCTTGTGAGAGACAAAATTGTAGAGAATTCAATTTCCTTCAAATGGAGCTTTGGATGGAAAATTTCTGATGTTCCATGTGAGAGTTATGGTTGGTCAAAGTTCAGTTGACTTTCTCTATACAAACCCTAATTTAGAAACTTTTTGATTTGTTGATTTTTTATCTTTCCTTGATGAACCATGATCAATACTTGATCAAATGGTGAATGATACTTCAATATGAGGATTTTCACAAAAATCAGGAGTTTTGACTTTACTTTGACCACGGTTGACTTTTAGGTTAATCTAGTCGACTGTTGATTTTCTGAACAATTGAGTGACCAGAGCTTTGAGATAGGCCTTGATATTTGTCATGGAGGTAATGTGGGATATATTGAGCCATACGAGATGTCTTGGAACCATTGATTCACTGGTTTTCCTTTGAATGAACCAAACCTAGTTTTAGAGCTTTTGTGTGGGAGACTGTGTTTTGGAGCTTTGTCTTTTGATTTGGTTTTGTGTATGAAAAATAGCATGGGCAAATTTTGGGGTATGACACCCCCTCATTTGAGAAAGGTGTGCATATACTATGGAGTCCTAACTCAACTGTGAACTTCATATTGACTCATCTCCCACATATGTGAAAGAGGTCGCCATGACTATGCCACTCCTAATCTTAAGTGTACTTGAACCCGGGTGTAGGATTCGTCCTTCAGTTAATTCCCAAAACAACCCTGAAAAATAAAGCAAGCAAAGCAAACAATAGAATACAATTAAGTGATCCTAAACTTTTAAGGTAACCCCTCTTTTATAAGAAAATCCCCAGCAGAGTCGCCAGTTCTGTAATACGGTGAACTGACTTTTATAATCGAAAAATGTACGGTTAAGCATGAGTCGCCACCGACTTTTATTTTATCCAAATTTATCAGAAAGGCTAAAAGAACAGAAAAAACCTTTAAAAGAAATTTTGCGTTCGGGGGGTAATTATGCAAAGGGAAGGTGTAAGGCACCCTTTGCATCCATGGTTTTCCATGGGCTCTTAATTACTTTGCTCGTTTTGAAACCAAAAGTTTAGAAATGTATAGAAGATGAAGAAACAAGGACTTTAGCTCGTAAATGAGCGCAGCCTTGAAAGTGTTTAGAAAAGAAAAAGTTGATAAAAGACATTTTAGCCCGAGCAAGGCAATTAGGGGCAATTACATTATAGTTTGAAAATCGGTTCTTTCAGCCTTTCAGAGTGAAAGGGTCTATCCTTGCCATAAGAGGGCAGGAAGCCTTTCATTTGGAGGTTGAAGGGTCATCGCATTGTCGTTCGCCACAAGACTGACCCATGCCATAGAGAGGCAGGTAGTCTGAGGGAAGGACCAGAATAGCCTTTTTCGTAGGCAACCAGAGGATACCTCAGCCTTTTCCGTAGGCAACTTCCGAGGGTCGAGGTCATATTTAGTGTATCGAAGGCAGCATCATTTTAGGGTCATATGACCTTTGTATTTATCGAGACAACATGGCTGAGGTATCCTCGTATTCGAGGGACATGGCTATTCTGCAAAAAAATACAAAGCAACAAAGGCAACAAGGCAACATGCAACAGGGCAGCAGAGAGGGGTTACCCTAAAGGTGTGTGGGTGCATAATCACGTGGTTCAATTCAGTGGTATTTATCTTATAATTAGTTATCCTAATTCAATTCAAGACTTGCACTCCCTAGGATTACTAACCACACAATAGATATTAATAGTAATAACGGGGAAGGGAAATTGTAACCAGCGGAGGAGAGGGGAATTGAAACCAGCGGGATATAATTAAAAGCAAAAATATAATAGAGTTAGGGTTTAGGGTTACCGATACTCGTAGCTTTGGCAATTGACAAACCCTGAAGATTGGAAAAGAAAGAATAAACAAAGAAGGGGTGAGTGCATTATCGGTTCGGAGGCGAACGAAATTAACCCTAAAGTAAGAATATAAAGAATTTAAGAATGAATAAATAAACGAAAAGATACTTAGCTTTGCATTTGATCTGATATGGTTGGCGGTCGGAGGAAGCCTCGGAGGTAAGCCTAAAAAGGAGCAAAGGCAGAAAAGAGGTGAATGTATGCACAGTTCAAGAAGGGTTAAGGGCAAACCCTAAAATCAAAAGGAAACAAAATAGACTTCAAGATAAATTAAATACTTAGCTTCGTATTTGACGTGGCGCGTAGTCGGGATGTACTTGAAGAATAACCCTGAAAAAATGCACAAGTGAAATATTTTTTAGTGTAGGGGTCATCTTCGTAAACCCTAATTAGGGCTTAAGTTAACCATAGTTAATAGAATAAATAAAACTTCGATTAAATTGTCTAATCCTGATAAATTAAAAATATTGACCAAATTAATTAAACCACTAAATTAAATTAATTATTTAATTATTATTTTTTAATCAAATAAGAAATATTATTAACAATTAAATCAATTAATCATTTAATTATAAAATAAATGGTTTTATGGAAAAGGAAATTTAAAAGAAATAATTTAAACAAAGAAAGTAAAAAGAAATATGTAATAAAAAAAATAATGAAATAAATTAGAAACACCACTTAGCTGGGATTTTATGTGGCTGCTAGTGAGGGATTATGATGCAGCTGCAAAATCTGGCGCGTTAGATCCAATTGGTGATGGCTTAAAGCTGAGCGTACATGGTGGACGCGCAAAGCCTTATTGTATCGAATCTGAAACTAAACATCATGTTAAAAAAAACTTGAATTAAAGCCACAGCCAGGAATCGAACCGGCCCTCTCATATGCACATGCATCTCGCTCCAACCATCCAGCCATCTGCCATTTGTTGACAAGGAAACACCCACGTAACATAATATATATGTGGACCGTCCTTTCGGGCCATACCCCTCCGTGGGTGGGATACGTGAACTGACTCTTTTTTGTCGATCGGACGCTTTCGCGTCACTTTTGAAAAAGTTTACAGAGTCGCCACCGACCTTTTATTTTATCCAATGAAGGAAAGGTTTATAAAAGAAACAGAAAAAAGACCTTTGAGAGATTCTGGGTAAGGGGGTAGGTTATACAAAGGGAAGGTGTTAGCACCCTTTGTATCCATGGTTATCCATGGGCTCTTTAGTTTGCTTAGCTCATTTGCTTTACTTTTCAATTGATTCGGAATGCTTTACCTGTGTTTTTGAAATACCTTTGCAAATAGAATTTGTAATGATCCTTGTGCGGATATATACAAATGCTTGTTTATCTTTCGAAAGATGTTTTGAAAAGATCGTTAATTTTGTAATGATCCGTGTTTGGATGTATACAAAATATTGTCTTTTGGAAAATTCGTTTTAAAAAAACAACAGTGTATGAGAATTTTGTTTGTTTTGATTTTGAGCAAGCAAACTAGGAGGTCTACCCTGAGTTAGGAGGTCTTTATCCTTGTTCCCTTTAAAAATCTATCCATTCGTCGGATATAAACAAAAGGTTCGATTTTGTACTCGAAACAGTAGAAATGTAACTTTGATTTTGAAAAGAGTGAAAAGGGGTTACCCTAGGAGGTGCAAATGTGATTGTGATTGAATTCAGATATTTATCTTTGAAGTTAGTGATCTGACGGTTCAGTTTTATCTTTGACATACACGCAGTTTATATGGGTGCTGGAAATTAAAATGCGGAAATGTAAAGTGCAGAAAGTAAATCTACGCTATTACATCGATTGTGCGGGAAATGTAAACTAGCCTATTTACATGAATTTGACATCCTATACATTTATCTAGGAATTTTAAATTGCAAGAAATAAAAGGCATATTTTTGTATTTTTGTGATTTATTTTAAATATAATTAATGCATTATTAATTAATTTAAAATAAAGAAAAGATGGAAATATGATTAAACCTAGCAAATAAGTTTAAAAATATGTACAAAATGTTTGTTAATTGATTTTAGAACAAAACTAATTTTTTTGTAATTTTTGAAATTGTTTTTGGATTTTTTAAGTTAATTAAAACATAATTATATAAATAATTACACAAATAATTAAAACTTAATGATAAAATTATCCTAAATATGTACAAAATTAGTTTATGATATATAAACAATATTTAACACAAAGAACAATTTTTTTTATGATTTTTTGATTGGTTAGAATAATTAAAAAGTAAATATATAAACATATACTAATTAATTATGTAAAATATTGAAATTATGAAGAAAAATAAAATATTTTTATTTCAGAAAATAATATATATTTTTAGAAGTCTAAAATATTTTTTGTGGAATTTTTTGGAATTTAAAACTATTTTTAATTATTTTTGCAATAAAAATAAAATAAAATAGAAAATATAAAAAGGATACTTATCAAGTGTGGAATTTGATGAAGGTGCATGGTGTGGGCTGTGTGTTATGATCATTGGATGAGCTGGCTTGATTGATCATGTGGTTCAGATTTGGAGGCGCATGATATGAGTGTGGGGAGCATGTACTGAATTCAAGGAGAATTCAGATTCTCTGACTGGGACCCATGCTGGTTGACCAGCGAATGAGAAACGTGGAAAGGGCCACGCAGGCACGCTGAAAAGTCAAAGCTGGGGCTGACGAACCACGCTGGGACGCGTGGTCGTCTTCAACCTCCAGAAGTGTGATTTTTGGACTCAAATAGCGGGGGTTTTTAACCTCCCTTATTTGAACGATAAAATATGCAGTTTTTGATAACTTCTGAACCTGCAAAAAACAAGCGTTAGCAATGAATGAAAGTGACCCAGATCCCTTAAAATCACCTCCTGAACACGATGGTGGTATTAGTTTTGCAATTTGAGGTCTGTAGCCATGGATTCGAAGAGATTCAAGTATGAACACTCATGAGCTCGTGTTAATGGTATGAGGTGATTCTCACGTGGGAACTCTCATGTTAAAGCCCAGATCACTCATATAGGACCTCATGAACATATTAAGATGGTTAGTTTACATGGAAATTGATTGCATATAAGAAAACGAAAGTAAAGGGCATATGTACATGAAGAACTTTATGTGCACTATACGACTCTCATGGGCCTGTGTTTAAAGTTCAATCTTACTCTATTATCTTTGAGAAGATGATTAGAATGCTTGGTTTGTATTAATATTGATTGGAAAATTGATTTTGAAAATTACAAAGTATGGAGATTTTTTGAGAATTTTGAGAGGTTTGTGGCTATTCTCTTGCTATCTCTTCGTGTCTCCCTTTTTTGCTGAAGTATGATGCTTCTTTTATAGCCCAAAGGCTGCTTGGAAGTGAAGCAAGAAGCTTTGTTGTCTTTGTTGAAAGTTTGATTTTTAAAATATTAAAAATCTTTGAATTGTTGACCAAGCTTGACTCCATTCAATGCTCTTGTCTTGGGCATCAATTTTCTGCAGAAAAATGAAGACTTTGGAGGTGTGTCATACTTGGAGATCAAGCCATCAATTATCCATGCAATTTCCTTTAATTTTAATCTTAAAATAAGATAAAATTATGTCAAAAATGGATAATATAGATGTGGGCTTTGTCTTGGTCGTGGGAGGCCCATAGTAACATGGCAAAGATGTTTGGACCATAAAAACTTGGACTCATTTGGAAAAAAAAACATTTTTGAGCAATGTTGATTTCATGCATTTTCCCAAAATTTAGCCAACTTCAACAAGGTGTAAATCCTTCAATTTTTGTCATATGAAGGAGATCTTGCACTTTTTGGAAACCTCAAAGAGTCCTCTAACCAATGTCTTTGGTCTCATATCAAAATGATTTTTGGTTCTCCTTGTGTGTCCATTTGAAAAAAGTGTCTTTTTGTTGACTTTGAAAATGACCTGTAATGTCTTTGGCCATATTTTTCAAATGGTGAATGCTATGACCATGGGATCAATTGCATTTGAAAGATAATTGAATTTCCTTCAAAATGAGCTTTGGTTGACATTTTTTGGATGAAGGATGAGAGAGTTATGATCAGTCAAAGTTGAGTTGACTTTTCAGGCAAAAACCCTAATTTTGAATCTTAGGGTTTTGTTGATTTTTGATCTTTCCTTGATGAATTGTGATCATCCAATGATCAAATGTTGAATCCTTTGACAAAATATGGACTTTGACAAAAAATTTCATTTTTGACTGTCAGTTGACTTTTTGGTCAAACGGGTCGTCTGTTGACTGTTTGAGCTGCTGACGGTGCGTCTGAGTGAATTGAAGTTTGAAAATTTGTATGATGGTACTTTGAGATGTATGGATGTATATGAAATCCATTTGAGCTCTCAAAACTTGTTGCTCCTGTTAAAACAAGAAAAACCCTGATTAGGGACTGTCTGTATAGGAGGCAGTTAAGCGTACCTGATTTTTGTGCAGTGTTGAGTTTCTGCTAATCATGTGATATTCAGAAGACTTCTAACACAAAAATCTTGGAAATTTGAATTGTGAATGATTGATTTGATTGATTGTACAAATCACTGTGAATTGTACTGTCTGCAGTTTGTCTGTCAACCGACTGTTCGGGTATTGACGTAGCAGTTAGAGTGAAAAATCAACAGTCAAAGTTAATTTTCTTTTTTTGTTGTTTTTTGTTTTATGTGAAAAATGAAAGTTTATTTACATGACTTGTTAGAAAAACACAGACATAATAAATAACTAATATTTACTGCTACCAGTACAGTATGAGTTTACTGATTCTGCGCCTGCAAAAGAATTTAACTCTGTACCAATTGCGTCAGTACTATTTATCTGTAAATAAATAAATAGCATGTGTGAAGTAATAAACAGTATTTGGCGTTTGCGTAAGAATAAATTCAACTGCAAGCCAAATTACTGTATAAGAAAAATTCTAAAAACTAAGTACTTCATATGTCAGGATATTTGTTGAAATAAAAATCCATGATTATATGAGACTCTTAATTTTCAGATTGGAGTTTTCTTGAAAAATATGTGGGCAAATTTTGGGGTATAACAGTTGCCCCTATTCAATCTTCTTAAACCTGAAGAGATTATCTGAAATCTGAAGGTAGAAGATGATTGAATATTTAGATGCCCTGAAAATTTGCACTTACCTTGATCAGAAGAGATGTTGGAAGTTGCATTTGAATGTCGTCTGCGAAATGTTGTTGGCAGATTGAAACATTACCTGAGATGGGCTTTCGGATGCCACCTGGACAATGTGTTGATGGTTTGTTCATCAGAATGAATCTGTTGATTATATCTTGATGAAGGATTTGAAAGTTGATCATTGTGGAACCGTTTGAGGTATCACTTTAGATCTGCAATGTTAGATCGTTCTGGAACCGTCTGAGGTTTCGCCTTAGATCTGAAATGCTAGATCGTTCTGGAACCGTCGGAGGTATCGCCTTAGATCTGAAATGTTAGATCGTTCTGGAACCGTCGGAGGTATCGCTTTAGATCTGTAATGTTTGTTGATAAGTGATTTGGAGAAGGAGAGTTCTTCAGAGTGAATCTTTGATTTGATTGTATCTGAAAGGACTGCTTGTCTGAATAAGATTCAGGATGAACACTGCATGTGAGTGAGAACATCTTTGCTGAAGACATCTGTCTACCTGAAAAATCAAGTTAATAATATGCGATGTCTATGATGCATGTATGATATGAGATCCTCGAGCTAGAGGAGAAATATGCAAGTTATGTTGTGTATGAATATGCGTATGATGCATGATTGTGAATGTGAATATGAGTGTGAATGTGATGCATGGTTTATGCAGCTTAGAGCGTGTCAAGCTCCTGATTGGGAAAATAAATCCCAGCTTAGTCGTCAAGAAATGAAGGCATTGTGATTGGGAAAATAAATCCCTGCTAGCCATTTGGAAGTGAAGGCATCGTGGTTGTTGATGATCTTCTGTCTCGCTTGAGTACCCTGGGTTGGGGAAATTCTTTGAGAACCAGGATGTTCTATTGAAGGATCTTTGATTACTGCTCGGGGATGAACAGTAGTTTTGAGAGTTCGGACTGTGACGCCCTTTGGAGTGGGAATGAGGAAGATGCATAATCCTCCGATGCACTATCTGACCAAGTTTGGGTGCGGAGATCACACCTTCTGAAGACAGTAATCTGGAACAACCCTGCTGGGGAATAAGACTTCTTTCGAAAGAAAAATCTTTTTGAGGGATTTGTTGAGGAATGTGTCTCCATTGGGGAAACTTCCTTCTGATGCTGGTTTAGGATAATGTCCAAATAATTGGGACATGTCCGGAATGCTATTCCTGTTTTTCCTGGTAAACATCAATCATATTCAAATGCATATGTTCATTCAAAATATCATTGGGATGCTCGCGTATTCAAAACAGAAAAAATGAAAATGTTAGTTATAAGCTGCATTGATTTTTGAAAAGGTGCCGTGATAGGCGGATTAGTATAGGGAGACAACAATCCTAGAAGTAGGAAATTGTCAGAAAGTTTTGAAAAGTATTTATGAAAAGAAATAGCTATGTGAGAACGATCCAGTCAAGTTTCAATTCTGCTATTGCCAATCTGTCTTCGAGCATCTCATCCCTCACTTGTTGGAAGAAAGTGATTGGACTGATCGGTGTCTTTGAGGTGTTTGAACCTTGTCGGTGAGTAGGCAGCTGAGCGGGACATAGTTGTATGCTTTATTCCCTAATTTTTGCCTAGGCTGCCCTTTCAGGTTTTCAGCCTACCGGGATTGTATTTGTTTTGTCTCTAATTTTTGCCTGGATCGCCCTTTCGGGTTTTCAATCCACCGAGACGCTCATTTTTGCCTAAGTTGCCCTTTCAGGTTTTCAACTTAGCGAGCTGTATTTTTATTTTTTAAGCAAAGTACTTTTTGACTATGTCCGCATTCACAGGGTGTGGGAAATCCTCGCCATCCATGGTGGTAAGCAACATGGCACCGCCGGAGAATATTTTCTTGATTATGAATGGTCCCTCGTAGGTGGGGGTCCATTTGCCTCTGGGATCACCTTGTGGTAAGATGATGCGTTTGATAACCAAGCCACCAGTTTGGTATGCTTGACTTTTGACTTTCTTGTTGAATGCTTTGATCATGCGCTTTTGGTATAGCTGGCCATGACAGATAGCTGCAAGTCTTTTCTCATCGATCAAGTGTATTTGGTCGAATCGAGTTTGAATCCAATCGTCTTCGTCTAGATCGGCTTCTTTCATGATCCTTAAGGAAGGAATCTGGATTTCGATTGGGAGAACTGCTTCCATACCGTAGACTAACGAGAATGGAGTTGCCCCTGTTGAAGTACGCGCAGATGTGCGATAACCATGAAGAGCAAAAGGTAACATCTCATGCCAGTCTTTGTAGGTTACTGTCATCTTTTGTATGATTTTCTTGATGTTTTTGTTGGCGGCTTCGACAGCGCCGTTCATCTTTGGTCGATATGGAGAAGAATTATGATGTTTGATCTGGAACTGCGTGCAGAGTTCAGTAATCATTTTGTTGTTTAGATTCGTGCCATTGTCAGTGATGATCCTTTCGGGGATGCCGTACCGACAAATGAGATTGTGCTTGATAAACCTGGCTACCACATTCTTGGTGACAGAAGCATATGAAGCTGCCTCTACCCACTTTGTGAAGTAGTCAATAGCGACCAGGATAAAGCGATGTCCGTTGGAAGCAGTAGGTTTGATTTCTCCAATCATATCAATACCCCACATTGCGAAAGGCCAAGGAGCCGTCAGAACGTTTAATGGAACTGGAGGTACATGCACTTTGTCGGCATATATCTGGCATTTGTGACAAGTTTTGGAATGATGATGGCAATCTGTCTCCATGGTAGACCAGTAGTAACCTGCTCTCAAGATCTTTTTAGCCATTGTATGTCCGTTGGAATGAGTACCGAAGGTACCATTGTGTATGTCTTCCATGATTTGTTCTGCTTCCTTCTTGTTTACGCAACGAAGTAAAGTCGAGTCATGGTTGCGCTTGTACAAAGTTCCATTGCTTAGGAAGAATTTGGAGGCAAATCTCCTTAGAAACTTTCTGTCGTTAATAGATGCTCCTTCAGGGTACTCCTGGGTTTCGAGATACCTTTGTATTTCATGGAACCATGATTTGTCTTCCATTTGTTTGGTATCGATCTCATTGCAATAGGCTGGTTCGTCTTGCCTGTAAATGGTGATCATAGGAGCTTCGTCGTCCCAATTGACTTTGAACATGGATGACATGGTAGCTAAGGCATCAGCTAGTTGATTTTCTTCGCGTGGGATGTGTTCGAAAGTGATCTCCTCGAAGTAAGGAATCAAACTCAACACATGCTCTTTGTATGGAATTAGATTTGGGTGCTTTGTGTCCCATTCCCCTTTGACTTGGTAGATTACCAAGGCCGAGTCTCCGTAGACTTCAAGGAATTTGATTTTTAGATCAATTGCAGCTTTGAGACCCAGAATGCATGCTTCGTATTCGGCTATATTGTTGGTGCAATTGAAACACAATCTGGCGGTGAAGGGTGTATGACCTCCTGTGGGGGAAATGATCACAGCTCCGATGCCATTGCCGAGCGCATTAGAAGCTCCGTCAAAAACCATAATCCATCGGGATCCTGGTTGTTTGTAGTCATTGACTAGCATAATGTCTTCGTCTGGGAAGTCAAAGTTCAATGCCTGATAATCATCTACTGCTTGATGAGCTAAATGATCAGCTACCACACTTCCTTTGATTGCTTTTTGCGAAGTGTATTGAATGTCATATTCTGTTAGGATCATTTGCCATCTTGCAATCCTTCCAGAGAGAGCAGGTTTTTCGAACACGTATTTGATTGGATCCATCTTGGAGATCAGGAAAGTGGTGTGATTTAGCATATACTGTCTTAGTCGGCGAGCCGCCCATGCTAAGGCACAGCAAGTTTTTTCGAGTAGTGAGTATCTTGTTTCACAATCGGTAAACTTTTTGCTAAGATAGTAGATTGCGTGCTCCTTTCGACCGGAATCGTCATGTTGTCCGAGTACACACCCCATTGAATCTTCTAACACAGTTAGGTACATTATCAGAGGTCTGCCTTCCACAGGAGGTAACAAGATTGGCGGTTTTTGAAGGTATTCTTTGATTTTATCAAAGGCTAACTGGCATTTGTCATTCCATCTTTCCACTTGATCTTTCTTCAGTAATTTGAAGATTGGCACACAAGTAGGAGTCATATGGGCAATGAATCTGGCTATGTAGTTTAGACGTCCCAAGAATCCTCTGACTTGTTTCTCGGTACGGGGTATAGGCATTTCTTGAATGGCTTTGACCTTGGCAGGATCAACCTCAATACCTTTACTGCTGACGATGAAACCTAAAAGGTACACTTGTTCGGGTTCAGTCGCAATCTGTATTTCTTGAGTCTGTCAAACAGCTTGTGTAAATGACTCAAATGTTCTTCTTCGGTGTTGGATTTTGCGATCATGTCATCGACATACACCTCTATTTCCTGATGAATCATATCATGAAATAGTGTTACCATTGCTCGTTGGTAGGTAGCTCCAGCATTTTTTAGACCAAAGGGCATTACTTTGTAACAAAAGGTTCCCCAGGGAGTTGTGAAGGTTGTTTTTTCCATGTCTTCGGGTGCCATCTTGATTTGATTGTACCCTGAGAATCCGTCCATAAAGGAGAATACCTTGCATTGTGCGGTATTGTCAACTAGTACATCGATGTGCGGTAAAGGGAAATCATCTTTAGGGCTTGCCCGGTTCAGATCTCTGTAGTCTACACACATTCTGACTTTCCCGTCTTTTTTGGGTACAGGCACGATGTTAGCTATCCAAGGAGGATAACTTACAACTTTTAGGAATCCGGCATTGAATTGTTTTTCAACCTCGTCTTTGATCTTTTTTGACATATCAGGCTTACTCCTTCGCAGTCTCTGTTTGACCGGAGTGCTTCCTTCTTTGATTGGCAGGCGATGAACTACAATGTCCGTGTCAAGGCCAGGCATATCTTGATAAGACCAGGCGAATATCTCGGCGTAGTCTTGCAACAATTGAATCAGTCTTTGCTTGACACTGTTTTCTAAGTCAGCCCCAATTCTGACCTCTTTCTTTTCTTCGTCACTGCCCAAGTTGATGACCTCAATCGGCTCCTCATGAGGCTGTATGGCTTTTTCTTCTTGTTCTAGAAGTCTTGCAATTTCTCTTGGCACTTCACAATCTTCCTCACTTTCGTCCTCCGTTTGGTAGATCGGATTTTCAAAGTCATGACGGGCAATAGCAGAGTCGTTATTGACTGGATCCAGCGTGTATGTGAATCTGCATGGTAGATATGTGAGTGTGTATGAAGAGAAAAACATAGCTATTTGAAAGCGAATAAAGAAAGAAAAAGGATCACAAAATTTTGAACATGCAAGCATCCCATGATTTTATTGAATGCACATAATCATGATATGACAAACCCTTTTTGTAGAAGGACCGTTGTGCTAAGGCACACGGCTTTCAAGCTCATGGTTCGATTGTTCAGGAACCACTTTTATCTTTGCACAATATACACAAAGAAAACAGGAAATGGCATTTACTCCTGATCAAAGGAGATCACATCCTCTGCTTTCCAGTTGTTCAATCCACCGTTGTTAGCAGGGAGCACCCAGCTGTTCCAGTTGCAGTTGTTCTTTTCGTCTTCCGTAGCATTGATTCCGCTAGTGGGAAAATGCGTAGGTAATTCTTCAGGATAAGTTGGATGATTTGTTGGATATGAGAATCCAGGTGGAGGTCCCTCTATTGGCTGAGCGAGATGCTCGATAAGGCCGTCCCATGCAGTAGGAATGATGTTTTGAATAGAGACTTGTGCATCCTGATAAGGAGTGTACTGTGACAGAAAATAACCTTCGTTGTTTGGCATCTTCCTGGCTTCTTCAAGAGCGAAGTTGTCGTCGTACTGTTCGTCCCATCCAGTCGGGACAATGTCTTTGATGGGAGTTGAAAAGCTCGGAGGAGCGGAATATTTCACCATATAGTCGTATTTGCCGCTGGGTTCTCCTAGCGTGTCCCATACTTCTTTGGGTGGATTTTGATATTGCTGAGTGACGGGACTTGTGATACTTCCGTCATTTTGATTACCCTCTTCTGTTGGAGTAAGATCTTCCAGAGCAATGTAAGAATTCTGAGGTGTGATATACTGGTAGTTGTAACCGTCATTTGGTCCTCCCACAGCATCCCACATTCCCATGGTAATGGGTGGAATTTCGTCTGGATATGGCTGAATGATGTGGTTCAAGTATGTCCCTTCATTATCAATGGCGTTTACTTCTTGGCTGGCGAAGTGTGATATTAACCCTTCAGAGCGAGGATTTTGATCATTCTTTTGATTTTCACCATTATAGCCCGGACCTAGCTTGTCGGACTTGTAGGGTATATCAGGGAGTTGTCCCCATACTGTGCGATCACCCTGTTCAATCATGGCTTTGGCATCTTTGAGAGAAGCCATAGTTGTAGCTGGAGTAGCAGGAATATGCTTGGTGGTAGAGATATCTGGAGATACAACCTCAAAAGCTTGATACGGAGTTTCGATGGATTCGCCCTCCATCTCAACATACTTGTCGTTGCTCAAGTGACTGACCATATATTCTTCTTCGCCATAGACTGTGACAACCTTTCCTTTTACTGGGTATTTTAACTTCTGATGCAGGGTAGAAGTTACAGCGTTTGCCCCATGTATCCAAGGGCGTCCTAGTAAACAGGAGTATGTTGGAAGAACGTCTATTACGGAAAAGATAACATCGAAAGTTTGAGAGCCCACTCTGATTGGGAGCTTAACTTCTCCGTACACCGTTCTTGTTGACCCATCGAAGGCTCTTACAACCACATCACTTGGTTGTAGCACAACTCCTTTGAAGTCAAGTTTTTCCAGTATTACCTTTGGTAACACGTTTAGAGAGGAACCATTGTCTATTAGCACATGAGACAGAGTGGTGCCGTTGCATTCGATAGAGATGTGCAGGGCCTTGTTGTGATTTCTTCCAGCAGGAGTTAGATCCACATCAGAGAAACCAAGACCATTGGGCACTGTAAGACTGGCGACACAATTCTCAAATTGGTCGATTGGGATTTCTTGAGGCACATGCGCAGCTTGAAGGAACTTCATTAGAGCTTTAGCATGAGCTTCTGAATATTTTAGCAGAGATAACATTGAGATTTTTGAAGCAGTATGCCCCAGTTGCTCGACAATATTGTAATCACTTTTGCAGATGATTTTCAATATTTCGTCCATCTCTTGCTTTGATGGATCCTCAGCAGTGATCTCTACCGGATTTTGAACTGGTTCGATCAGTGGCTCTTTGCCTCGAGTGTTGATATCTGGAATAGGAATTGGAACCTGGATTGGACTAGCAGCAATATTTGGAGAAATTTCTGGTGAAAAGATTCTTCCACTTCTCGTGATCTTGCTAGTGCCTGCAATGTTACTTACAGCTGAAGTAGTTAGTGTTGCGTCCTCTTTAGTCGAGGGATCCTGCTTAACTCCATGAATGTAAACATTAGTGTCATATCCCCATGGGACAGCTTTGTCTGAGGAGTATGGAAATGGAGTTGGTCTAGCAATGACTACTGATGCCACTTTGAGTGTAGCAGAAAGTTTGAATGGAGCCTTGGTAGAGATTTTGAATGGTAAGCTGGAGATCACTGAGACGTCTTCCATTCTTATCCCGTTGGCAAAGACTTTGCCCAACATGTCCATAGAAGGGAGCCTCTCAAACATAATGATACGGCGATCCATGTGTTTTTGAATTCCCATCTTTAGATTTTCACAACCATTGGGTTGGCGTGAGCAATAAAAGCAGTCGGGATCACAACCTGGAAAGTAACCAGCTTGGATGAACTTTCTTTTGACTTCGAGGAGTGGAATTGATACTTCGTTCACATCATAAATGTAAACTGTGTCTATGATAGCATTAACAGTTTTGTCATGCTTTGGCATAGGCGCTGTGATGACATTTGGAGTTTCTGGAGGATCGAACTCAATTTCTCCAGCATCTATCATGTCTTGGATTTTATTTTTCAGGGCCCAGCAGTGATCTGCGTCATGTCCTGGACAGTTTGAATGATAGGCACATGTTGCATCAGGGCGATAATTCAGAGAAGAAGTATTGACATTCTTCGGAGGACCCCTTAATGTGATCAGATCCGCTTTAAGCAAGTGCTGCAATGCCTGAGAGATTGGCATGTTGATTTTGGTGAAAGTTCTTCTTGGTGCATCTGGTCGATGCGTATATTTTGGCTGTTGATCTTTTTGAGGTGCAGATGCGGAGATCATAACTGCCCCTACAGATTGATGCTGATCACTTTTGTGACTTGTCTGAATTTGCGCTGTATTGACCTCATTTCTGATGGGCCTTTTTGTAGTACCAGAGGAGGATCCTACTTGAATTTTTCCATTTCGAATGCCACTTTCGACACGTTCTCCGGTCAGTATTAGGTCAGTGAAACCTGATGATGAACTTCCCAGCAAATGGCTATAGAATGGGCCAGTTAAAGTGCCCATGAACATGTCGACTAGTTCGCGATCAGATAAGGGTGGTTGAACCCTTCCAGCCATATCTCTCCACTTTTGTGCATACTCTTTGAAACTTTCTTTTGGTCCCATAGACATGCCTCGCAATTGAGTACGAGTGGGTGTAAGATCAGCATTGTATTGGTACTGTTTGTAAAAAGCAGCAGCTAATTCTTCCCAAGTATGAACCTTGGTATTTTCTAGCTGGTAGTACCATTCGAGTTGTGTACCTGACAGACTTTCTTGGAAAAAGTGAATCCACAATTTGTTATCTGTTGTATGAGGTTGTATCTTCCTCACATAAGATCTCAAATGTAGTTTTGGACAAGAAACTCCATCATACTTTGCAAAGGTTGGAACTTTGAATTTTGGAGGGATGACAACATCCGACACGAGTCCCAGATCATTGAAATCTAAGCCAGGTATTTTTTGTATTTCCATAGCTTTCATACGATCCTCCAACTGTTGGTATTTGTCATCATCCTGTTCGTCTCCAGAATGATCTTCTTCTTCATTTGAAGAGAGAGAGGGTTTAGCAGAACCCTGGTTGCTTTGATTATCTTCTTGTTCACCATCACCGACTATTTCAGGGATTGGTGGCTTTTTGATCTTTTTGACAGGGATCTTGATCTTCCTTCTCAGGTAACTCAAGCCTGCAGATTCTTTGGGCTTCTTCTTCTTCTTGAGTATCAGGGCTTTCAGCTCTTGTTGCCCCTTTGCCAGTTCCAGAATTGCCACTTGAACTTGGGCATTCTGTACTTCGAGATTCTTGATGCTTGCCTCAGATTCCATCTCTTCTGACTGAAATAAACAGCGAAGAGATGAGAAACCCGTCATGAGAACCTGTTATGAAATGTGTATGACTGGATGCCATGTATGCAATGTGTATGCAATGTATATGAATGCAATGTATGAAATGCAATGTATGAAATGCAATGTGTATGCATGTGTGCAATGTTTTCAAGGATCATAGAGTCTAGATTTGTTAAAGAAGCAACAAACGTTAGTTAATCAATTTATTCTTTTTTCTTTGCCTCATTTGGGCTTACAAGACAGAAAATAAAATAAATGATCTTTCAGGTCTCCCGTGGGCGCTTTTTCTTTGTCCCCAGGAATGCGTTGATTCTTTGTTCTTCTTGAAGCTGTCTGGTGAGCTCGAATAGCCTTCTCTCATAGTCCTGACAGTGTTCTTTGAAGGTGTCTCTTTCCTCTTTGAGTTGAACCCAGGATTTTTGCAACTCTTCCAAGTCAGTTGGCATATCCGGGTGTAGAATAACTTGAGGTTCGTAACCTTCGACTTCT
This sequence comes from Vicia villosa, assembly GCF_029867415.1. Classification (NCBI taxonomy): domain Eukaryota; kingdom Viridiplantae; phylum Streptophyta; class Magnoliopsida; order Fabales; family Fabaceae; genus Vicia; species Vicia villosa. Next base: position 177,715 of record NW_026706279.1, read on the forward strand.
GATTCGATAGTCACAGGTAGAACAGCGGGATAGGGCATCATGAGTTTTTGAGCATGAGTACGCACCCATCTGAGGTAAAGTTCCATAGGAATAGAATTCCATTGCCCCAGAGTTTTGCTTTCTATTCTATAGACACTGTCCCAAGCCTGTATGAATCTTCGTCGGTGTCTGTGAGAATCATTCTCGTAATCAAACACAATGCCACGGATAATCATGTCATGAGGACCGTTGCTTCTTGCATATCCGAATTGGCGTAGAGCTAGAGAGGGATTGTAAGTGATACCTCCTTTAATGCCAAGGAGTGGCACATTAGGGTATTCTCCACAATGATCAATGATAGTAATGTCTCTTTGAAAGAAGTTGTTCCATCGGATATCTGAATGAGATAAAGACATGATTCTGTAAGACCATTGTGCTCTTTGTTCATTTCTCAGTACTGATCGGGGAAGATGACATGTAAACCACCTAGCCAGCAGTGGTATACAGCACATGAGAGTTCCTCGCTTCTTCGTGGTACGAGTGTGTAGAGAGTGTAGGATGTCTCCCAGCAATGTTGGTACCGGGTTGCGAATTAGGAAAAGGTTGATGATGTGTACACTTATGAACTGGTCGGAATTAGGGAACAAAACCAACCCATAGATCAAAAGAGCCATAACTTCTTCAAAAGCTGGATAACTTTTGTTTTCTAGCAGTAGTCGAGCCTTTTCCAGTAAGAATTTGGCAAGCAAACCCTCAACTCCACTCTTTGTTTCCCAATTGGATTTGATTTCTGACTTTTGCAGATGTAAAGCAGCAGCAATGACTTCAGGTTTTGGTTTTCTTTCTAAACCAGTGAAAGGTAATTGATCTCGGATTGGTAATCCAATTAATTCAGAGAATTCTTCCAAAGTGGGTACCAACTGGTAATCAGGAAATGTGAAGCAATGATGTTCAGGGTCGAAGAACTGGAACAGGACCCGTATCATGTCTTCTTCAAACTTTGAGGTAACCAAATGGAGTAGGTGACCATGCTTTTCAGTGAATTGAGCATTCCTGGGGAATTCTGCTACCAAGACTTTGAGTTCAGATGGCACCGTTGAGATATTGATTCGGATGTAATCTCTGGTGGCGGGAGCCATTACCTGCAAAAACAAAAGTAAACTCTTTGATCCTTGAAATGTGTAGTGAAAAATGATGTGTTTATGATGCAAACATGTGGCACACAAAAACAAATCAAACAATAGCCTTAGGTTTAAAGGCTTGCACGAGGTTGATAGGTGATACCCTCCCCTCTGAAGTTGAGTTGGTTGAAAACCTGTCCTAGAATAGTATTCGGGTTCTATGATCCTTGGAGACAACATCTCAATACGGCGCTCGGACGGCCGATCAAGAATATTCCTCGAGGATAACTAGCTTCGATCAATTTCAAAGCTAGCCACTTAATAGGCCACAAGTCAAGTTCAACTAAAAGGTTCTAAGACAAATTAGTGTTAATGACACTTCGGAAGCCTAATATACTCCTTGATCGCTTTCAAGGGACATCAGTATAAACCAAAGTATCACACTAACGATGACTACCAGATCAACCGTATCGGTACATGCCGTACAGTTTCCTTGGTCTATTGTCATATACTTAAGGTATCTCGAGATTCGGGTTAGAATCTTTCACACAAGCAAAGTACCCAAGCAAACCTGTGAAAAGTAAAGCAATCAGATCAAACAATTGAAAACATCGAAATGATCTATACTCTAAAGGTAACCCCTTTTGAAAACATTTTGAATTTGTATTCCCCAGCAGAGTCGCCAGTTCTGTGGACCGTCCTTTCGGGCCATACCCCTCCGTGGGTGGGATACGTGAACTGACTCTTTTTTGTCGATCGGACGCTTTCGCGTCACTTTTGAAAAAGTTTACAGAGTCGCCACCGACCTTTTATTTTATCCAATGAAGGAAAGGTTTATAAAAGAAACAGAAAAAAGACCTTTGAGAGATTCTGGGTAAGGGGGTAGGTTATACAAAGGGAAGGTGTTAGCACCCTTTGTATCCATGGTTATCCATGGGCTCTTTAGTTTGCTTAGCTCATTTGCTTTACTTTTCAATTGATTCGGAATGCTTTACCTGTGTTTTTGAAATACCTTTGCAAATAGAATTTGTAATGATCCTTGTGCGGATATATACAAATGCTTGTTTATCTTTCGAAAGATGTTTTGAAAAGATCGTTAATTTTGTAATGATCCGTGTTTGGATGTATACAAAATATTGTCTTTTGGAAAATTCGTTTTAAAAAAAACAACAGTGTATGAGAATTTTGTTTGTTTTGATTTTGAGCAAGCAAACTAGGAGGTCTACCCTGAGTTAGGAGGTCTTTATCCTTGTTCCCTTTAAAAATCTATCCATTCGTCGGATATAAACAAAAGGTTCGATTTTGTACTCGAAACAGTAGAAATGTAACTTTGATTTTGAAAAGAGTGAAAAGGGGTTACCCTAGGAGGTGCAAATGTGATTGTGATTGAATTCAGATATTTATCTTTGAAGTTAGTGATCTGACGGTTCAGTTTTATCTTTGACATACACGCAGTTTATATGGGTGCTGGAAATTAAAATGCGGAAATGTAAAGTGCAGAAAGTAAATCTACGCTATTACATCGATTGTGCGGGAAATGTAAACTAGCCTATTTACATGAATTTGACATCCTATACATTTATCTAGGAATTTTAAATTGCAAGAAATAAAAGGCATATTTTTGTATTTTTGTGATTTATTTTAAATATAATTAATGCATTATTAATTAATTTAAAATAAAGAAAAGATGGAAATATGATTAAACCTAGCAAATAAGTTTAAAAATATGTACAAAATGTTTGTTAATTGATTTTAGAACAAAACTAATTTTTTTGTAATTTTTGAAATTGTTTTTGGATTTTTTAAGTTAATTAAAACATAATTATATAAATAATTACACAAATAATTAAAACTTAATGATAAAATTATCCTAAATATGTACAAAATTAGTTTATGATATATAAACAATATTTAACACAAAGAACAATTTTTTTTATGATTTTTTGATTGGTTAGAATAATTAAAAAGTAAATATATAAACATATACTAATTAATTATGTAAAATATTGAAATTATGAAGAAAAATAAAATATTTTTATTTCAGAAAATAATATATATTTTTAGAAGTCTAAAATATTTTTTGTGGAATTTTTTGGAATTTAAAACTATTTTTAATTATTTTTGCAATAAAAATAAAATAAAATAGAAAATATAAAAAGGATACTTATCAAGTGTGGAATTTGATGAAGGTGCATGGTGTGGGCTGTGTGTTATGATCATTGGATGAGCTGGCTTGATTGATCATGTGGTTCAGATTTGGAGGCGCATGATATGAGTGTGGGGAGCATGTACTGAATTCAAGGAGAATTCAGATTCTCTGACTGGGACCCATGCTGGTTGACCAGCGAATGAGAAACGTGGAAAGGGCCACGCAGGCACGCTGAAAAGTCAAAGCTGGGGCTGACGAACCACGCTGGGACGCGTGGTCGTCTTCAACCTCCAGAAGTGTGATTTTTGGACTCAAATAGCGGGGGTTTTTAACCTCCCTTATTTGAACGATAAAATATGCAGTTTTTGATAACTTCTGAACCTGCAAAAAACAAGCGTTAGCAATGAATGAAAGTGACCCAGATCCCTTAAAATCACCTCCTGAACACGATGGTGGTATTAGTTTTGCAATTTGAGGTCTGTAGCCATGGATTCGAAGAGATTCAAGTATGAACACTCATGAGCTCGTGTTAATGGTATGAGGTGATTCTCACGTGGGAACTCTCATGTTAAAGCCCAGATCACTCATATAGGACCTCATGAACATATTAAGATGGTTAGTTTACATGGAAATTGATTGCATATAAGAAAACGAAAGTAAAGGGCATATGTACATGAAGAACTTTATGTGCACTATACGACTCTCATGGGCCTGTGTTTAAAGTTCAATCTTACTCTATTATCTTTGAGAAGATGATTAGAATGCTTGGTTTGTATTAATATTGATTGGAAAATTGATTTTGAAAATTACAAAGTATGGAGATTTTTTGAGAATTTTGAGAGGTTTGTGGCTATTCTCTTGCTATCTCTTCGTGTCTCCCTTTTTTGCTGAAGTATGATGCTTCTTTTATAGCCCAAAGGCTGCTTGGAAGTGAAGCAAGAAGCTTTGTTGTCTTTGTTGAAAGTTTGATTTTTAAAATATTAAAAATCTTTGAATTGTTGACCAAGCTTGACTCCATTCAATGCTCTTGTCTTGGGCATCAATTTTCTGCAGAAAAATGAAGACTTTGGAGGTGTGTCATACTTGGAGATCAAGCCATCAATTATCCATGCAATTTCCTTTAATTTTAATCTTAAAATAAGATAAAATTATGTCAAAAATGGATAATATAGATGTGGGCTTTGTCTTGGTCGTGGGAGGCCCATAGTAACATGGCAAAGATGTTTGGACCATAAAAACTTGGACTCATTTGGAAAAAAAACATTTTTGAGCAATGTTGATTTCATGCATTTTCCCAAAATTTAGCCAACTTCAACAAGGTGTAAATCCTTCAATTTTTGTCATATGAAGGAGATCTTGCACTTTTTGGAAACCTCAAAGAGTCCTCTAACCAATGTCTTTGGTCTCATATCAAAATGATTTTTGGTTCTCCTTGTGTGTCCATTTGAAAAAAGTGTCTTTTTGTTGACTTTGAAAATGACCTGTAATGTCTTTGGCCATATTTTTCAAATGGTGAATGCTATGACCATGGGATCAATTGCATTTGAAAGATAATTGAATTTCCTTCAAAATGAGCTTTGGTTGACATTTTTTGGATGAAGGATGAGAGAGTTATGATCAGTCAAAGTTGAGTTGACTTTTCAGGCAAAAACCCTAATTTTGAATCTTAGGGTTTTGTTGATTTTTGATCTTTCCTTGATGAATTGTGATCATCCAATGATCAAATGTTGAATCCTTTGACAAAATATGGACTTTGACAAAAAATTTCATTTTTGACTGTCAGTTGACTTTTTGGTCAAACGGGTCGTCTGTTGACTGTTTGAGCTGCTGACGGTGCGTCTGAGTGAATTGAAGTTTGAAAATTTGTATGATGGTACTTTGAGATGTATGGATGTATATGAAATCCATTTGAGCTCTCAAAACTTGTTGCTCCTGTTAAAACAAGAAAAACCCTGATTAGGGACTGTCTGTATAGGAGGCAGTTAAGCGTACCTGATTTTTGTGCAGTGTTGAGTTTCTGCTAATCATGTGATATTCAGAAGACTTCTAACACAAAAATCTTGGAAATTTGAATTGTGAATGATTGATTTGATTGATTGTACAAATCACTGTGAATTGTACTGTCTGCAGTTTGTCTGTCAACCGACTGTTCGGGTATTGACGTAGCAGTTAGAGTGAAAAATCAACAGTCAAAGTTAATTTTCTTTTTTTGTTGTTTTTTGTTTTATGTGAAAAATGAAAGTTTATTTACATGACTTGTTAGAAAAACACAGACATAATAAATAACTAATATTTACTGCTACCAGTACAGTATGAGTTTACTGATTCTGCGCCTGCAAAAGAATTTAACTCTGTACCAATTGCGTCAGTACTATTTATCTGTAAATAAATAAATAGCATGTGTGAAGTAATAAACAGTATTTGGCGTTTGCGTAAGAATAAATTCAACTGCAAGCCAAATTACTGTATAAGAAAAATTCTAAAAACTAAGTACTTCATATGTCAGGATATTTGTTGAAATAAAAATCCATGATTATATGAGACTCTTAATTTTCAGATTGGAGTTTTCTTGAAAAATATGTGGGCAAATTTTGGGGTATAACAATATACAAAACAGCAAAAATTTTAGAAATTCAAACTGCAGTTACGCGCGGGCTTGGTCTTCTTCCCCACTTGGTGTTTTTTCTGCATAAACGTGAAGACCTTTACCCACGGTTTTCTGCCGTGGCTATAGCTATTCATCCCTAAAAACTGCAAATAAACACCGATAAACTCCAACCAATGACCCAGACCGAACATACGCATCCTCACGAGTCCAAAGGGACCATTAATTTGACTTGCAATTGCCTCTAACCAAAACCCCCATTCTTGAAGCATTCAAACCCTAACAATGGTGTTATGGTCTCGCGGGCTTAAAAACTCAATTAAACGATTCAGACAATTCATAAACATCACTATAAACATGAATATATATGTAGAATACGTTTATAATGCGTGAATTGTGAAAATCGATTCTTGAAAAGAGGGAACAAACCGTGACTGTACCGTTTGCGATTTGGTGTGCTTCAATCGAAAGTGATGATTGCAATTGCTTCAGAGTGTGTCGAGAAACGTTGTTTGATGCTCGTGAGGACTTGAATTGGTTTCAAAATCAGTTTGCCATGGCCCTTCACTTTCACGGTTTTTGGAGCCTTTTGTTTGAAGCTTGGCACGAATTCTCTTTGCTGCAAATCCTAAGAAAAAGTCCTCTCTTATGCTGGGTGAATTTAGCTTATATAAAGATGTACTAGGTCAATATATTTAAAAAGATTGGATCAAAAGAATATTTGATTTGGAGAAGAAGATCTTTGATTGAAACTTGCTATTTTTATTTAAAATCTCCCTTCCAATCATGCTTCAATTATTTCACAAAATTCTCCTCAAATATTTGACATTTGATACTTGATATAATTAGAAATCCAATCTTTTTTGATTAAATCCAATTATTTTATTTTTTTATTTTATTTATTTAATGTTCAAATGAATAAAATTCAGATAAATTAAATAAATGTCATAAAAATAAAATAATAGAATTATAAGTCATGATATTGCCCCTGGATATGTTTGAGATGGAAATCTTTTGGATTAGAGCCTGAATTTCGTCATGGAGATAGTCTGAAGTATCATAAACCATGTCAGGTGCCTGGACTTTGATTTTGAGTAGGAGAAATAGTATGGGCAAATTTTGGGGTATGACAGTCTCAATACACCTTTCAAGTGCCACATCCAGATTATTCAAGCATGCATCAAAAGTCTTTCCGAATACCGAAAAGTCATCCATGAATACTTCAATACTTTTTTCAATAAGGTCGGAGAATATGGCTTGCATACACCTTTGAAAAGTTGCTGGGGCATTACATAATTCAAATGGCATCCTCCTATATGCGAAAATTCCAAATGGACATGTAAATGATGTTTTCTCATGATCTTCTGGGTTGACCACGATCTGATTGTATCCAGAATATCCATCCAGAAAGCAATAGTAATTCTGCCCCGATAACCTCTCAAGCATTTGATCCATGAATGGTAGTGGAAAATGGTCTTTTCTCGTAGCTTTGTTGAGTCTCCGGTAATCTATGCACATTCGCCACCCGGTCACAGTTCTAGTTGGTATGAGTTCATTTTTGTCATTACGGATTACCGTCATGCCTCCCTTCTTCGGAACAACTTGTACCGGACTTACCCATGCACTATCAGAAATTGGGTAAATCATTCCTGCTTCTAGGAGTTTGATCACCTCTTTTCTTACTACCTCTTTCATTGTTGGATTTAGTCTTCTTTGCGGTTGAGCTACCGGTTTAAATTCTTCCTCTAACATGATCTTGTGCATGCAATATGCGGGACTTATACCTTTCAAATCTTCTAATACCCATCCAATTGCAGCTTTATTCTTTTGAAGGATTTGGATGAGTCTTGCTTCTTCTGTAGTATTCAACTTCGAGCTAATAACGACCGGTTTACTTCCCTCTTCATCTAAAAAGACATATTTCAAATGAGTTGGGAGTAGTTTTAATTCCATCTTCGACTCTTTCACTTCTTTTTTCAGCCCCAGATCTTCCACTTTGTTTTCCTTTGTGGATGTGTTACCACCTTTCTCTAATTCCTTTAGAAACAACTCAATTTCTTTTTCTTCTTCTTGAGTAAGTACATTAAAAGAATCAACAAGAGATCTCTCTAAAGGGTTAGAAAGATGAATTTGGCTTGCCACTTCTTCCACAATCTCTTCAGTTACATCCATGCGAAAGCAATCATTCTTGTCTTTGGGTTGTTTCATGGCATCGAAAAGATTAAAACATACCTCTTCATCTTGGACTCTTAGCTTCATTATACCATCATCGATATCGATCATCATCCGGGCTGTTTTCATGAATGGCCTTCCAAGAATGATAAGTGAATCTTTGTCTTCTTCCATATCAATCACCACAAAATCTACCGGAAACAAAAATTTGTCAACTTTTACTAACATGTCTTGTGCAATTCCATACGGAAGAGTGGTAGATTTATCTGCTAGTTGCAAAGTCATTCTTATTGACTTCATTTCAATATTTCCCAGCCGCTTCACTATTGATAAAGGGATTAAATTGATGCTTGATCCTAGATCAATCAATCCATTCCCAATATTTTGATTCCCAATTGTAACCGGCAATGTGACTCTTCCAGGATCTCTCGCCTTTTGGGGGAGGCGTGATATTATAGCACTACATTGTGCATCAAGTATAATAACCTCTTCTTCTTCCGGTCTTTTCTTCTTTGTCAAGATATCTTTCATAAATTTCGCATATTTTGGCATTTGAGCAATAGCTTCAGAGAATGGAATATTAATTTGTAGTTGCTTAAAAATTTCCATAAACCTGGCATATTGTCTAGCGTTGTCTTTCTTTGATGGAGCATGGGGATATGGCAAATGTTGACTTGGAATCGTGTTGTTCGCCATCTTATCTTTAGCACTCCTTCTTTTTAATTTCTCCTTCTTGACTTCTTTATTCACATCTTCTTCTTCAGCCCCATTGTTAATAATTTCATATTCTTCGTCTTCTCCATCATGTTTTTCATCTTCCTTTTCTTTATCATCCTCAACCTCATTCGTTTTCGTTTCATCCTTACCACCTTTCTGTCCAGTCCTTGTCACCACCGCTTTGCAATGCTCCTTTGAGTTCTCTTGAGTGTTGGCCGAGAAAGTTGCATTTGATTGATTAGTCGCAATCTGCTTAGCAAGTTGACCCACTTGAGTTTCCAAATTCTTTATAGCTGCCTCTTGATTCTTTTGATTTGTCATTGACATTTGCATGAATTGTGTCATAGTTTCTTCTAACTTTGACTGTCCTCCTTGTTGTGGTGGTTGAGTGTAAGGTTGGAAGGCTTGTTGTTGATACCCTTGATTTTGTGGCCTTTGTTGGTACCCTTGGTTGTTATTCCTTGGTGGATAAACTTGTTGGTATGGATGATTTTGATATTGATTCTGCCTTTATCCTTGGTTGTTGTTCATGTAATTCACTTCTTCTTCTAGAACTAGTGGACAGAATCCTGTTTGATGATCTCCCTTGCACAATTCGCACTTAGCAACTTGATAAGAATTAGATACCCCGTTCAGCTCCTTGATTTGTTGTGGTAATTTAGATATTTGTTGTGTCAAAAGTTCCACTTGTGATGTTAGAAGCTTATTTTGGGCCAGCAGGGCATCACTGTTGTTCAATTCTAATACTCTGGGTTTCTTGTCTCTGACAGTTCGATCATGGTTACCCTGACGATCATTCAGAGCCATTCGCTCAATTATTTGAGTAGCTTCAGCAGGTGTCTTGGACATAAGTGAGCCACCAGCTGTGGCATCCAAGAGTGTTTTGTTGGTCGGGGTGAGACCATTACGGAACATGTGGATTTGGTCAACCACTGCGAAACCGTGTCCTTTGCACTTTCTCAACATAGCTTTATACCTCTCCCATGCTTCATTCAATGATTCACTACTACCTTGAGAGAATACCGCTATTGCCGTTTTTGCTTCAAAAAATCGGTTTTGAGAATAAAACCGCTCCAAGAATTTTTCCTCTAAGGTATTCCAATCGGTCATCACTGTTTCAGGTTGATCCAAGTACCAATCCTTTGCCTTAGATAGCAAAGAGTGTGGGAACAACCTCTTGAATAATGTTTCCTCATCAGCTTGAGCGACACCCGTGGTACCCGCTAACTCATATAATCGAGTAAGATGCGTGTACGGATCTTCGTGGTCCAATCCGGCGAAAGGACTCGCACATATCAACTGGATGATACCGGTCTTCAATTCTGAAGTCCGCCCGTTGGCGGCAGTTCTAGCGAACTGTGGGTTGAGTCTTGGACTATTTGCACATGGATTAGGAGCAGCCATGTTGACAACAGTTGGTTGTATAGTGACTACCTGTTCTTCTTCCGCAAATAGTTCGTGAAAGAAAAGTCCTTCTTGCGATTCGTCAATTGTTTCAAGTTGTTGTTGTGACGATGTCGCAGTCGCGTTGTCTCTTGCTTTTGCTATGTTTGCTCTTCTTCGTGCTTTGCTATTTAACCTCCTAGCGGTCCTTTCGATCTCGGGATCAAAAAGAAGTTGATCACTGGGAACTTTGCTGTGCATACACGAACTTCTGCAAAAACTAGCAAACAAGTGAAACAACCAAATCGAGAAAATAAAAATTAAAACTCAAAATAAGAACTATTGCAATGCGTGCAATATTGACACCAATCCCCGGCAACGGCGCCAATTTGTTGAAAGTATTTGTGGGTAAATATTTTCGGTAATATATCGTATCCACAGGGATTGGTTAATATCACTGCCGTTCTATAGTTATTTATTTTGAGTGAGAAAAAGTAATTGAATTTGTTTTATGATTATAATACTATCAAATTTAAACAATAATTTAAATGCAAATAATGAACGTTTGTTAACGATTAAGGAAATATGTTGAGCTTTAGGGTTCATCAACCTATTCCTATACAATTTATCAATTAATTCACAATTGAACAATCATTTGAATTACTATCTTCACTTATCCTCAAATATGATTCCATGTCTGCAAATCAAATTAGATAGACTTTTACCGGTATGAGATTCGATCTCTCAAAATATCAATATCGATAATAGTAATAAGGAACAATAATTATGAAAACTCAATCACAATTCCATCTCTGCAAATTGAGATTGAATTAATATAGTAACCTAGGGCAAAAGTTAGAATCTTTTATTTCGATCAAAGACTCCATAATAATTTAATTTAAAAGCAAAGTTTCTTATTGATAATAAATTCAAACAATTGTTCATAGGAAAGAATCAATGGTATTGTATATTCATAGGTTAATTACTACCTCAAACTCAACAAGAGGAATTTAGCTCTCCATAGGCATGGAGAACACACAAGAATTAATAGAGGGATTCATCTTCATCAACAGAATGTCTTCGATTGGTAAAGATTGGGCCTTCAATTGTTGTTCTTGACTGCAAACTCAGAATGCTCTCCTAATTTCGCTCACAAAAGATCAGCCTTACTTTGAAAGGAATGAATCTAATGCTGTGGGAGCCGTCCTAGCCTCTAATCAAGTGCTGATACGAAAAAGGGGCAATCAACGCAAACAAGGCGCATCTAAAAGACAATTCACAAAGATCAACATAACTTTCGCCGAAGCGTTACAACAGTTGCTGAAAGCAGGGTTGATTACTTTAAAGGATCCTCCTCTGAAGCCCAATACCTTATCTCATCAATACAATCCTAATGCAAGATGCGCTTATCATTCTGACAGCATTGGGCATGACACTAATGATTGTTGGCCGCTGAAGAACAAAATCCAGGATATGATCGACGCTGGAGAAATTGAGTTCGACTCTCCTGCAACCATGCCCAATAACAACAAGAGTGCTAATATTGTGGATGGCTAGATGGGTGGACTTTAAGATCATTAGTTTTACTTTCAGTTGCAATTTCTTTTTCTGTTTGTTTAAACATTCGACTTATGATAGACATTATTTGTTTTAATAATCATCATCAGTGCATTGCATATGTTTGTCTTGAGTAATTTATTTCGCTATCACTCTTTTTAAATTATGTCTTTACTTTGCATATGTTTTGTGATACTCGACTCCAGTTAAAAGTTGTATGCCTTTTGAGGGAGGATGATGAAAATGATACCGCAACCTCATACAGTATGCTTTTGAACGGACTATGTTGATGATGTACAGGCATTGTTTCAATTCCTAAATAGTGGAGATATAAGGATGTTAATCCCTCGTCAACCCCGTTTGAGCCGAAGAAGTAGAGGTTTCTTTCTCACACAAATTAAACCCTTAATCTTAACCTGGGGCAGGGTAGTTCTCAGTTAATTTGGCTGTGCATTCTATTTCAAGAGAATCATTCAGTACACCTTTCAACAAGGGTTTCAATCACCAACGTTCATCCGCACACATCGAAGAAGCGTTGGAGAGGTCGATCAAAAGCCAATGATGGTTCATCAATCATTAAGCAAGGAAGTCAATATCTTTCAAAAAAAAAGAAAATATGATGAAAAACATATATACAAAGAAAAGCCTGCTGAGTCAAAAAATCAAAAAGAAGACTTAGGCAAAAATCAAGGCATCTCGCTGACTGTAAGCTCAAAATAGACAGTTCAGGCAAAAGTTAGGGATATCAAAAGGATGAAAAAAAGAGAAGTCAATAAATTCCTGAACAACATAATGTTGTGACTACCAGAAGGAAGAAGTGACTGCCATCTCAAAAGCCCTCTTTGCTTGTGAACTATCGTCATTATCAAAGGTGCAAATCCAAAAGCCTCATGGAACCTGAATGCGTAAGTTGAATTAACTGAGCTTAGGACTGAACATCATCACGAAGAGGGGTGGGTACAATCAAATTTTGAGCCTTTGTCCTGTGTTTCTTAAACCGTGAACCAAGCCACGTTACAACCCTTGAAAGTCCTAATTGAAGCATGGTTAGTTCGAAAGCATACTGTCACCAAAAAGGTATCCTGACTCCTTAAGGTTTACTACAAATGTTAAGTTGATATCCTGTTTTTACAAACATCATATTGTTACAAATAACATGTTTTTACAAATACCACGCTTTTACAATCTCTTGTTTTAAGGTTTTTTTTCAAAAACTCAAGACAAACGTATGCATTGCATCTCATGAATTCATTATTAAACATATTTTGCTACATAATTTCAAATGTCAGCATCAGAAAGAACTTGCAACAGGGTACAATTAATGACTGGAAGTTATCCCGACAGACAAGATTACTCCGAGAAGCAATGTCTCCTACATATACAAGGGGCACGACACGTCTTGCCCCAATCAATCTGGGGCAATCAAGTCAAGATTCCAAGAATCTCTCAAATGTCAAAACAATCAGTGGCATGCACCCAAGTGGGTTAGAAGCCATCGCTCAATCAGTCAGGGGCACCATCCTAAGTTTATGCTTACTAGAGGCATGTCGCCCATCGTGCACATCTCATAAAGTCCTCGCGAGGCGAATCTTTCCAAAGTTCCTACTAGTAGGGGCAAATTTATGCAAGTCCAGCTTGATATCTTGATCAATACTTAGTGGTGTGGTTCTAATCAAATCCAAGAATGATAGTTACAATAATACTGGGGGCAACTTTCAAGGCACCCATGTTCCCCACAGAGTCGGGTTCACGGGATCATATCCCCACAGAGTAATCATTAAGAAGATATCTTCAAATGCTCTCGTCCAACAAAAGATATAGCTCCTCAACAGAGTTCACACCTTCGACACCGTCGGTTCCCCGACCTTCTTTTCCTCTTCAAACATGGTTTATTAATATCTCTAATCCACAGCCAGGGTACATCAAGTTACTGGTCACCCCCAAGCAGAAATCATAAATCCCCAGCTACACAACAAGATAAAATATCCAAGTCGCAATGATACAGAAATTTATTTTCTCAGAACAACATCAGTCATACACATCACATACATATTCATACATTGCATACATTACTTCATGATAAACATACGGGTTTCTCATTTATTTGGAGAAACTCGTCATATAATACATGCATCATGACATTGCATATTTCTACTTTTGTTTTCAGGTTCCGCCTCGACAAGCATTCCTCTCAGATATAATTGAGCTGAAGATTCATTCCGACAAGCCTTTTACATTCCAAAACTTCATCAAGCAAGCATTCTCTATCAGATATGGTCTAATGTATGACCCGTTCCGGTGTTCTCAGTCAGATATGGTCTAATGTATGACTCGTTTTGGCATTATCCTTCAGATATGGTTTAATGAATAACTCGTTCTGACATTCTCTATCAGATATGGTCTAATGTATGACCCGTTCCGGTGTTCTCTATCAGATATGGTCTAATGTATGACCCGTTCCGGTGTTCTCAGTCAGATATGGTCTAATGTATGACTCGTTCTGGCATTATCCTTCAGATATGGTTTAATGAATAACTCGTTCCTTCATCAGATATGGTCTAATATATGACTCGTTCTGGTATTCTCCTTCAGATATGGTTTAATGAATAACTCGTTCTGATGTTCTACTTCCCAATATGGTCTAATGTACGACTCGTTCTGGTATCCTTCCTCAGATATGGTCTGATGTATGACTCGTTCTGACACCCTCCAACAAATATGATCTAATGTTCTCCTTCAGACATGGTTTAATGCATGACTCGTTCTGACGTCCTCTATCATATATGGTCTAATGGATGACCCGTTATGGTATTCTATTTACAAGATCTAATTCTATCATCACGAACGGTGTAGACGCGATCATCTCTCCAAGATCTAATTCAGTTACTACGAACGGTGCTGACACGATCAACCTTCCAAGATATAGCTCTATCATCACAAACGAGGTAGACGCAATCAACTGTCAAAGTCTAAATTCTGTTACTACGAACAGAAATGACACGATCAACATTCAACAACTTCTTCTCAACATTTCAAGTTCAGATATAGTCTAACGAACGACTCATTCTAACTCTAAAAACTTATCAAGACAGGTGGCATCTTAAAACCCACTTCACATCTTTTCCAACACTTGGACGACATCTTTAAGCCCGTCTCTGGCAAAGGTCCCTACTTAAGCAAGGGCAAATTTCTGGGTATTCTAGTGTTCAATCCTCTTCTACCCTCATATTCCGACAGGTACACAAGCCAATCTACATCCTCAGGTATAAGAAGATTGAACAGGGGCAGATGTCATACCCCAAAATTTGCCCAACATATTTATTTATATTTCAGTCCATCTGACTTTTAAAAGCTCAAAGATACACAAGAAGCCAGCATGCAGTCTCTCTCCTAAACAACAACCTCTAAATTAGGGTTTCTAGTTTAATCAAGGAATTTGAACTTCTGATACCTCAAATGGATTCCATGGTCTCTCATAAGATTCAAAGTACTCTCATGCCAAGTTTCAAGCCTCGATTCAAAAGATTGCTCACTTAACAGCCCAAACGATCAATAATCGACTAGTGGACCTAAAAGTCAAACTATGGACAAACTACAGTCAAAACTTCTGAGTTTTGGTCAACATCATCATTATGGAGTACCATTCATCATTTGATCAAGGATTGATCATGATTCATCAAGAAAAGCTCCAGAATCATCAAGAACCTGAGTTTCTAAATCAGGGTTTTTAAGGAAAAAGTCAACTAAACTTTGACCGGCCATAACTCCCACGTGGAACATCAGAAATTTCCCATCCAAAGCTCAGTTTGAAGGAAATTGAATTCTCTACAACTTTGTCTCTCACATGACAAGGCTAGAAATGCTTCATTTGAGAGATATGGACCAAAACATTATAGGTCCTTTTCAAAAGTCAACAAAAGTCATTTTTTTCAAAAGGACACACAAGGAGCATGGAAAATTATTTTGACATGAGACCAAAGACATTGGTTAGAGGACTCTTTAAGGTTTCTAAAAAATCCTAGAACTCATCCATACCTTAGAAATTGAGGGAGATATGCAATGTCAAAGTTGGTCGATTTTAAGAGAAAAAATGTGAAGTAAATGGCTCCAAAATGAATCATTTTGCAAAGGAGCCCAATCTTTCTTGGCCCAATCTCCATCCTTATCATATGTAGAGTCCAATATCCAATTCCCACGAATTTATTTGATTTATTTGTTTTATTATGGATTTTTATTCATTTAAAAAGTGATAAAAATCAAATAAATCAAGGAAAAAATCAAAGATTTGATTAGAGAAAATATTTTAATCAAATTAAATCAACAATCAAACAATATATTTGATCTAATTTCGTGGAGATTGAGATTGGAAAGAGAAGGAGCAAATTGGCCAATATTGGAAAGTTTTCATGCAAGATCCAATCAAATTTTTTTCCAATCAATGAATGGCTTTCTCTACAATTTTTTTTACCCTAATATGCTCCCCTATATATATGCAAATTATGCTGCAAGAGAGCGGACGAAAATTTTGGAGAGAGAGAGAGCTAGGGTTTGCGACTTCAAGAACTTCAAGAAAGTTGGAAAATTGGTGAGCCAGGCGAGGAAGATGATGAATAGTGGTGGAGACTCGTTGACTCCACACGCGTGATTGCCATTGGATGGTTAAAAAACAATTCCTCTCTCCCCACGCGTGGCACACATCCCATGGATGGTCAATGATTCAACTTTTTCTCTTCCCCAATCTCATTGGTTCGCTGGTGGTGAGTGGGCCCAGGTTGGATTGTTTTCAGATTTTTTCTATTAATCACTTATTTTATATTTATTCGTTGTTGCTTATATTATTATCAGCAAACATAATTAGCATCATTGGTAAGGGAAGAGGTCTGGTAACATTAATGACCTGGGTTCGAGCCAGGCATTACACCATTATTTTTTTCAGTTTATTTACTTACAGATCTAGTGCGTTGCTCCCACGCAATACTCCGGTGGACCTTCGCTCCTCGCCATTAGATCACCTGCCAGACCCATCCAACGCGTCAGAAGCTGCCAGTCCACCATAGACCCTCACAGGCCTATCATACATGATCAGAGCTAAGTTTTCTTTTAAAAAATTTTAATTTTAATTCTATAATTTCTTGTTTCTTTTTATTTTTATTGTCTTTCTTTCTCTTTTTATTTATCCTTCCCAAATCTTTTTTATTAAATAATATTATTTTTATAATTATTTATTTTTTTTATCAAAAAATCGATTTTCTTTACAATCCTTTGATTTTAATTTTTATTTATACACTTAATTAATTAAAATATTGGGCATAACCCTATAATTATTAATTGTTATTTTGGCTCATCTAACTATCTTATTGAACTTTCGATTCCATTAGCCTTTAGGGTTTGTTCAGTCCCATTTGTTTATTTTATTTGCCTTTTGGGGATAAAATAGGGTTTATACCCGTAGTTAACGAATCTTAAATGCACTAACATTTCTCTTCTTCGTGCCTACTTTTCAGGGCTAGCCAAGATCTTCCGACTACGCGCCATGGCAATCAAAAAGCTAAGTTTCGACCCTTTTAAATATAATTTTTATTAATTTTTACTGTTGCCTTATTAAGTTCAATTAGGGTTTATTTCAATAGTCAATGAATCTCTCCTACACTCACTCTTTTATTTATTTTCTGTTAATTCTCAGATGATTCAATCAAGGGTTCGAGGAATGTGAAGGCTCAAGATGAATTAAATTAATTATTCATTTATTTTATTTTATTTTATTTTATTTTATTTTCTGTTTTAATTCCCCCATCCCCGCGGGTGTTTATTGTAATAGCGTAGGACCTTTAACTTTTGCCTTTAAATTCTGCCATTTTAACTGCGTGGTTAGTAATCTTTGGGAGTGCAAGCCTTTAACAGAATTAGATAACTAAGTATAAGATAAATATCTGAATTAACCACTTGATTGTGCCACACACACACCTTTAGGGTGATCCCTCTTGTTGCCTGTTGCCTTATATTGTTGCCTTGATTCTTGTTGCCTTTAAATAGTCAAGTCCCACGATTCCGAGGATACCTAAAGCAATGTTGCCTGTTGCCTTCAAAGTTATTGAAACTCCCTCGAGGTTGCCTTATAAAGAATAATTGTCCCAGTTGCTAAGGTATCCTCGCCTGTTGCCTAAAAGATAAAATGACTATTATATCCTTCCCTTAGACTACCTGTCCTCTTTATGGCAGGGAGAGTTTTATGGCGAACGATAACCTTCGATGACCCTTCCAATCCAATTGAAAGACTTCCTGCCCTCTTATGGTATGGATAGACTCTTTCGCCCGAAAAGCTAAAAGAACGATTTTTCAAACTTAGGGTAGTTGCTACTAATTGCTTGCTCTTATTTCACCTTCAAATCAAACTTTCAAATTACTTTTCACACCTCTCTTTTCAAATACTTTCAAAACAAGGCTACGCTTATTTACAAGCTAAAGTCCTTAACGGATATTTTTTCTGTTCACACCTTAATTTTCAAATAATTCAAACATTTTGAAAACAAAAGTGAGCCAAGCAATTAAGAGCCCATGGATAACCATGGATACAAAGGGTGCCTTACACCTTCCCTTTGTATAACTTACCCCCCGAACTCAAAATCTTTTTAAAAGGTCTTTTCCTGTTCTTTTAGCCTTTCCTAAAAATTGGATAAAATAAAAGTCGGTCGCGACTCTTGCTATCCGCAACATTTCAAAAAAAGTCAGTTCACCGTATTACAAAGTACTACTAATACCTTTAGTTAGCTTCCCATTCCGATGAAATTCCACCATGTATCTCAACCGATCATCTTTCAGAATGTCCCAAAACTCTTTTAAAAAATTGAAGCTCATACCATCCGGTCCAGGACTCTTATAACTATCACAATCCCACACCGCCAATTTCACTTCTACCGTCGAGAATGGCTTAATCAGATCAGCCCCTTCACCCCCACTAAGAGTTTTAAACGCACAATTATCAATCTCAGACCGATTACCTTTTACAATCTTTAAATGAGACCGAAAGTGCTAAAAAACTGCATCCCTAATCGGCTCCACTCCTTCCACAATATTACCATTCACAAATAAAGAAACAATTGCATTAACCCTTCTTATAGAAGACAAAAACCCTTCTTTTTTTTTAATTTGCATCACCTTCCGTCAACCAATTAAATCTGGATTTCTGCCATTGAATACTCGAATTCAATTTAGATAAAGCCATCAAATCAGCTGACAAGTCATGAAGTTCCTCCATCTTATCTACCTCTAATCTATCGAGTTCCCCTTTCACATCAAGAAACTCAATACGCTCTTTAACCTTTAAAATTATCCTTCTAAATTCTGAGTATGCTGTTTATGCCACAATTTTAGATTCTCATTTATTAACCTCAGTTTTTCCTTCAACACATAACCACCCCACCCCTCCACCTGGAATGAGCTCCACTGCTCAACCGCGTAATCGTGATACCCTAGTAAATTCGCCCAGCATTTCAATATTTGTTGTGGTCTCAGTCCCCAGTTCTGGACATCAACATTCAACAATAGAGGATAGTGATCAGAAAGACCTCTAGGAAGACACCACTGAGTACAATTAGGCCAAGTAACACACCACTCTGTAGAGACTAGGAATCTATCCAACCGACTCATGACTCTACTATCTCCATGGTACCATATAAAACGTCTCCCACACAAAGTAAAATCCACCAACGCATTAACATCAATAAACTTATTAAGTGATACCTCTTCCACATATCTCTCAACGTATATCATACTACGCTTTTCAAGATGGTGTCTAATGGCATTAAAATTCCCCACTACGCACCAAGGGCCACCACCACCATAATTTTGCATAATAGTTCCTAATCTGTCCCACAGAATTTGACGCCCCTCACCATCACATGTCGCATAAACATTAGCTAGCGAAAACTCAACTCCACACTTAAAAAACATGCCTTGAATAATCAGCCTGTGTTCAATCAATCTGGTAGCCCAATCCTCCACCTCCACCATATCCCACAACGTCAGGATACCCTCCGAAGCCCCCGCAGAAGGCTTAAAGGAATAACTTACCGCATCATTCCTCCACAGAAAACGACTAATATCAGTTGAGTTATCTCATTTAAAAATAATAATATACTTTTTTGAATAATTATTATAAATAAATTTCAACTGTTTGATTGGATAAAAAATATTAATATATACACACATAAATTATTTTAGAGTTTAATGGTTATGCACTGACAGTGTAAAAAAGTTTTACACTGTCATCCAATTAGAATATAACGTTTTGTCATGTCATACAAGTTTTTTTTAAATTTTCAGACTGACTTGTCCTGATTCATGATCGTCATTGGTTGACAGTGTAAAGTTATTTTACACTGTCAATGCATATCCCTTTTTTCCATTATTTTATATTTAACTTAGTTGTAATAAAAATTATTTTTTCAAATTATTTTTGTTTAGTATGAAACTAAATACACATGTGGATCAATCTTCGTATCTCGTTACCGTCATTGTAGCCTACATCATATCATTTGTCTTCATTGAATTAGGCTGAGTCCATTTACGAGAGAAGTGATGACGGCTGGCGATAGCTACTGGCAAAGGTATAGACTCAATACGAACATAGAAAATTGTTTGGATGAGAATCCTTCCATTGTTGGTAATAGTAACGAATTTAATGAATGGACAAACTCCGCAGGGTAGGGATATCCTATATGAACCATGTTGTTGATTCATATTTTCATCATTTTCCAACAATCATAATCAGATTAAAGGATGAGATTGACTACACAGGTCATTATTTACCAATCAATTCACATAATTAAATTTTCATGGACTTTCAAGTTGCGGTGAAAGAATTAAAATTGAACCACAAGAGTTTACAATCTAGTCTGGGTTAAGTTTAGGCATTACCTTTTTTTTTTTTATAAGAAAAAACTTAGTTTTATAGAATTCTATTTAACTAAACAAACTAGAATAAAGACAGTAACAAGTATTTCATATCCATTAAGTTTATTAAGTTTGTTTATTTGTTTATTTAAGTAAATATGAACAAGATCGGTCAAAGTGTAACTAAAATGATATTTTATTGTCAATTCAGCTGAATTGTTAAAAGCATAGCTTAATTAAGAAGGGTGGTCGAACTTTGTGGATATACCGAAAGCCAGAGGTTGTTGGAGGCCTTCCAAAAGACAAAAACCATTGGGAAAAAAAGTTGGCGACTGTTGAGACTAGAGCTGTAAAAAATGATTATTCGGCCCTAAACGGGCCGACTCTAGCGGGTCCTGGACTTTTTAGGATTGAACCAAAAAGGTCCTGTTTAATATGGGTTCGAGATTTACTACCCGAACCCAACCCTATATGGGCTTCGGGCTACCCGCCCCTAAATGAGTTTTTTTATTTAAAATAATTAAAATAAAAACTCCATAATATTTATTATTAATAAAATTAAAAAATATGTTATTTTAAACATAATATATTTTTAAGTACTATATTATCTCTTATAAATACTATAATGTGTTTCTAAATACAATATATGTCTAAATTATATAAAATAATACTTGAATATTTATTATAAGAGAAAAACTAGTATAATACGATGAAAAAAATGGTGATTATATTAATGTATAGTATTTTCGGGTCTGGCGGGCCGGCCCATATGGGCTAACCCATTTTGACAACTCTAGTTGAGACCAAGGCTACAGAGATTGTTGTTAAGGAGAAATCCTTGAGGAAATCTCTAGAAGATGCTCTACATTCCAAAAAATAGTTGGAGGAGGATGTATCAAATCTTACTGACGAGATGGTGTCGACCTCTAGTGTCTATTTTTAGTGGGCGAGAGAGCAAGTTTCCTTCTTCTACCCTTAACTGAACCTGAGCAAGCTGGACTTCCGAAGTTATTTGTGGTGGCCAGCTGGTGCCTTCGGAGCCCAAGAGTACCTCTATATCCCAAGACACTCAGGATGACGTTGTGGCTATGAAGAGAGATGAACGTGAAGCTTCCCATTTGGAGGATGCCATCAAGAAGGAGGAAACTCAGGAGGAGGATTAGTAATTTGAGTTTCTATTCACTTCCTTGGCCCTTGAGGATTAAAGATTTTGATCACATATATGGAAGAAAAGACCCCCACTTAAGAACCCAACATTTTGATCACGTCTAAGGCCAGCAAGGATCCCACTTAAGGATCTAGTGTTTTGATCTCCTCTAAGGGAGACAAGGATCATACTTAAGGATCCACCATTTGATCTCCTTTAAGAGAGGGAAGGATCCCACTTAAAGATCTAGCATTTTGATCTCCTCTAAAGGCAACGAGGATCCCTATTAAGAATACGGTGTTTTAATCGCCTTTAAGGGCAGTATGGATTCCACTTAAGGATCCAACGCTTTAATCGCCTCTAAGGGCAACAAGAATCCCCCTTTAGGATCCACCATTTCGATCGCCTCTAAGGGCGGCAAATATCCCACTTAAGGATCCAACATTTTGATCACCTCTAACTGCGGCAAGGATCCCACTTAAGGATCCTTGCCGCCTTTAGAACCCTCTAAGGACAACAAGGATCCCACTTAAGGATCAACCGTTTAGATTGCCTATAACTACGGAAAGGATCCCACTTAAGGGTCCATTGTTTTGATCTCCTCTAAGGGTAGCAAGATCGTACTTAAGGATCTAACATTTTGATTGCCTCTAAGGAAGGTAAGTTTCATGTTTCCTGCAAAAAGTCATGAACAACAAATGTAGCTTTCTAAAATAATAAAATAAGGAGCCTCATTATAAACCCTCGCCCCATACAAGTACAGAGGAAAAAGTGCACCCTACGTCCTTACAAATGACAGAGATGTGGTACTCTCCTTAAACAAAATTAGCAGTAAAGAAATTATAAGACAATAAAGAAATCAATGAATGAAACTAAATAAATTGGCGCCATGGGGAATTCCTCCCGGGATTTTATCTTCGATCTCCTTTCCATTTGAGGGGGAGCCTCCTCTCCTTTGCAAGCTTCTCTTGGTGACTTTATTCTTGAGCCCACTTTCCTAGCGTTCGTGCCCATAGTGCGGACCCTTTTCAGCTTAAGGCTATTTACATAGGACTTCATGGAAATTTCTTGATCTCCTTGGATAACTCCTACCTGTCCATCAGAGACCGAGTACTTCATGCATAAATACAAAGTGAACAAAGCGGCGCCCAATTGGTTAAAAGTTGGCCGCCCTATAAATATATTGTAAGGTGGCATCAATAACCAAATACCTGGACTTAATTTCTTTGGCTTGACCCTGACCTCCAAAGGTGGTCTTTAGTGTGATGTTGCATTTCACTTGCACCTGCTCCCTAGAGAATTCGACTAGTGGGCCCTTGAAGGGTTTTAGGTCATCTAGATTGAGGCAGAGTCTTTCAAATGTATCATGACGGACTCTTGAAAGACTCCGCCATTGTGAGGACCCTTTTATCATCATAAATTCCTTGGTCTACGATAACTCTTATAATCTCCCATTCATCACACCTAACAATAATTACCATGGGACCATCATCGTGAGGATGGATGCCAACTGTGTGCTACTCTAAGAAGGAAATTTTGGCTTCTGGCTTCTTTGGCTCACCTCTGCCTTCAACATTAGGGAGATGTTCTATATTTTGAACTTGGCGGACGTACCTTCTACGAGCGGATCTAGCCTCCCCGCCTATGGTGAAACCTCCTCCAATAGTATTTAGCGTGTGGCACACAACTTTTCTATCCTTGCCTTGGGATGCCTCTTTTGGGTTGTTGAGGGCTTAAGTGATTTGAAGCATATTAGCCAAAGACTCAAACAACATCAAAATAGTGTCGAACATATGACCAATATGAATACTTGAAATGAATTGAGAATAGAATAGAATAAAAATTAGACAATCAATTCTTAATTGTACCACTCATGTGAGTCATCAATAACAAATGACTCTTATAATTCGTTGGGTGAATATGTCAAAAAAAAACAAAGATTGATCAATGCTTTTCATGGTCTTAATCTTACTCTTGGTGATATGACACATTCATATGTTAAGGCTATTTCATTCTTTAGAGTTATTAAACGCTTATATTCATTATTTTCGAGATCTACAAAAAGATGAAATTTTTTTATGACATTCTTGATTTAACTATGAAATATTTGTCTAATACTCGTTGAGAAATTCAAATTAAGAGTGTTAAAGCCATTAGATTTCAATGTCCCTAAATAAGATTGACTTTGTTGGAATAATATGAATATTGTGATAATGATGCAAAGACAAAGATTGAGGCGGAGAGTTTGATTACTGCATTAATTTTATTTTATTTTTGAATTTTTTATTGGTATGTTATTTGGTATGATATTTTATTTTCTATTAATATGGCGAGAAAAAATTGCAATTTAAGTCTATGTGCATCGACGATATCATAAAACAAATGGAAGACGTGTTATCATATTTTGAAAAATATTAAAATAAAGGTTTTACAAAAATTATAAATCGTGTAAAAAATATTGCACTTGAAATGAATGTTGAGCCCATTTTTCTAACAAAATGTTGTGTGATTATAAAATAAAACATTTTGGAGAAAACAATGATGAATATGGAACTCACTCACTAGAAAAATCATTTCAAGTCGACAATTTTTTTTATTGTTGTTGATACGTAATTACTTCTTTGAAAAGTAGATTTGAAGAATTGAAGACATTAGAAAGTATCTTTGGGTTTTACTATGATACATAAAAGTTGATGTCATTGGATGACAATGATTTGAAAGAATGGTTAAATTTAACTCAACTTTTTTTCATGGCAATTTATCAGACGTTGATGTAGATGGTCTATTTTCTGAATTAAAAATATTACAATTTACTATACCAAATAAAATAATGCCTATCATTAATATTCTTAAAATTTTCAAACTTGCGAATTTTTATCCAAATGTATCAATTGTTTATAGAATTTTATTGGTGATGTCCGAGATTGTAGCATCAACGGAAAGAAGTTTTTCAAAACTGAAGTTGATTAAAACCTACTTGAGGCCATCAATGTCACAAGAGAGATTGAATGGTTTGGTCACTTTGTCAATTAAGACAAATATGTTGGAGAGCAATTGATGTTGATGTAATTATAAATTATTTTGCATCTTAAAATGCTCGAAGAAACCACTTCATTCGAATTTCAATATAAAAAGGAATTTTTTTTTAAATATTTTATAGCACAAAAACATATTTGTAAGGGCTTTCAAGTTAAAAAGATTACCTCTAAAAAAATTTATCATATCATCAACATAAAAAATATGAGATAACACTAAAGTACTCCTATGACCAACAAAGCATATAAATATATTTGTTGTCAGACTATAAAAGTTAATTCATAATCGGTTGATAAATCTAATGGTGACTTTCTTGTCTTCAATAGATGCGTTGAAGAAGAAACTTTGTTTTTCAGTTGTGAATTTCTTAAATACTCTACAAGGTGTCAAGTACGGTGTGTGAGACTGTTGATCTACTAAATAAAGAATGCATAAAAAAAAAGGTAAATTAAAGACAATAAAGTGTGTAAAATATCTTGATTGATTGATTGAATGTGATGAATAATTTACAAATTATGATATTAATAGAAACATAACCTGCATAAATATTATCTCATTCATCTATTTATGCGGATAATGCACAAGTTTTCCCTTTACTATGAAATATGTGGCACCCGATGTTTGACTCACTGTCTTTTATATCTCAACGCGTACTATTGACGTCATCCATAATATACAATTTTATTAGGTCAGGGTTCCATAATCTTTACCCTATTTAGTTAATAGTTCTATTGATACAACACAAGATCATAACGTCCGATTGTCTAGTTCTTTGGTATTTTGATCAAGTCTAGAGTTTTAACAACCATAATAAATTTTAGTAAATTTGTGAAAGATTTGGTATACCCGTGTTCGCCCCTGCTTAACCCACTTATCATACTTTCGGCTAAGGAACATTCAATTAGCCCTAAAATCGTCTATGTCAATTTCGAATTACACTTTAATTAAACAACCTCTCCTAAGTACCTCCTTATTAGTTTACTATAGCCTATATTTATTTATTTTCTTACAAATTTGAGTCATAGTGGTGAATATGCTGTGAGGGTAAGGAATGGACCGACACCTCAAAACGTCCCACCCATGCCATACCGTAATGGCACAAATCTACGTGACCTTACGTTTCATATAAGATTCAAGAGAAAAACAACATCGTGAGGTTGAGTTAATTTGCAATGTTCTGTAGCATATATTCCACATAATCACCATCCATTATTGAACTGATCTAGATTAAAGCATAATAGAATAACATTATTATTCCCTCTATCGTTGTGTTGGGTGGACTAAATTATCTACCGTCATTCAAGGTTTGTTCGTAATATTCTCAAATATATTGAATTATCGGTTGTGTTTTACAATGGAAGGTGATAGTTGTCATGAATATTTAGATTAGAAGGAGATAGGTTGGAAGTGATTGTTTGTACGTCACGAGATTGTGGCTGAAAACGGTGAAAAATTCATTTTCTTGTATAATTGAATTCAAGTAACATGCAATTTCACGTCGTAATCATCGTAAGTAGTATGAAACACGTGAATGAGTTTGCAATAAAATATGTTGTGCCGTTCAAGGAAAGATTTGGTGTTTGTTTGTTTGGTTTCTTGCGCGTTGAAATTTGATAGATGATGTAAAAGAGAGGATCAGCTAATGCGCGTTAAAATGTTTACCAATAAGATCATGATGAGTATGACTCATGAAATTGGATTGACGTGATTAACCAAACAATTTAGTGCATGTTTGGATTAGCTTTTGGAATGGCCAAGAGCAATTCTAAAGGTGTAGAATTGATTTTGGGTGATCAATAAAATGTTTGGTTAGACAAAAGTAGAATTGATTCTGCCTTCAGAATTGATTCTACTTGAAGTTACAATTTGTAGCTTCTGCCTCCAGAATTGATTCTGGGTGATTTTTACACTGAAATTTATTGTTCAACTCACTTTTACATAAATGCATCCAAACATAAATCAATTCTGCTAAACTCAATTCTGCTAGAATCAATTCTACCAAATTATCTTTGGTTTCACGTTTGAGACATCTAGAATTGGTTCTGGACGTTTAGAATTGATTTTGACGTGTCTGGTTCATCTCGAGCATAATTGATTTTGCTTTTCAGAATTGATTCTACTTGAAGTTAGGATTTATAACTTTTGATCAAAAGTGATTTTTACATTAAAATTTTATTGTTCAACTCACTTTTTCAAAAATTTCTCCAAATATAAATCACTTTATTTTTAACTCACTTTTATCCATAATCAAATTTACATAATCACTTCACTCAAAATCAATTTTTCTTACCTCAAAACCAAACACACGCTTAATTGATGGATTCATCAAAGTGCTTCGTTAAATTTGTATGAGATTTTTTAAGCCTTAAACGTATTTTTGGTTCTCCTAACTTGAACATAGACTTCTAAATTTCTAAAAGAGAATTTTTTTTTTTTTTTTTTTAAAAAAATCTATTTTAACAACATTTAAAATAATGGACCATTTTCATGATGATTATGATGCAATACATATGAGATAAAGATCGAAAGATAATTATTTTTACAAAATTTCAAATTTCAAATTCAACTTCGAGGAGATTTCGAGTTTTACAAAGAACAAAGTGTTAACACATGTCCAATGAACACCTTAACAATTGTAATAGTTTTATAATAAAAAATAAAGAAAAAAATAAAATAAGAGAAGGGAAGAAATTATATTCATCAAATCAAGTGAACCTATATATTTATAAGGGGGATTATAACAAAAAGTCCCTTAATATAGAAGTGGTAGTTATAAAACTTAACCATAAAAATGTATAAGAATAATAATAACAATTAATTAACTATACTAATAAACAAGAGTTAATTATGTTTAACACCTCCTCCTTTAAATTGGAATGGATGTTGTCCAGTCAAAGATTATGAGATAATTTTGTAAAGGGTTCATGGTGATGGGCCTCTGTGAGGACATCAACGACTTGTTTTAATGAAAGAGTCAACGTCAAATGTATGCTTTAGCCTGAATTTTATCATGGACTACACGAAAGTCCATCTCCATATGCTTGGTGAGTTTATGGAAGATTGGGTTGTTGGCAATATGAAAGGCGGACTGTTAAAAATATTATAACAGGTTTTTTGTTATGAATGGAGAACGTACAACAGACATTGTGCCTTGTAGGTTGCATTTGCAAGTGCACGATATTCTGCCTCTGAAGAAGATCTGGATACAATGTTTTTTTTGCTTTTCCAGCAAATGAGGGAGCTTCTTAGATAGAAACAAAAGCCAATAATGGAGCCCCTTGTCTCATTGTAAGATCCTCAATCAAAATTTGTGAACCCTATTAATGTGTTATAGGAAATTGACTTGAATATAAGACCTTAAGTAAGAGCTAGCTTAATGTATCAAAGAATGCGAAGTGTAACTTGAAGGTGAAGAACATCAATAAGATTTTAGAGGAATTAGCTATTACCAGCAAATAGAAAAAATATTGTCAGGTCTTGTGTGAGATAGATATAATAGCTTACCTATAATACTTCTAATAAAAGTAGGGTTTGATAGAGGAGTGTTTGAGTTAGTATTGAGCTTGTGGTTACGATCCATTGGTGTTGACGCAGGTTTGACGCTAAGAAGACATGTCTCTTGTAGGAGGTCTGAGCTATATTTCCTTTGGCAGATTAAGATTCCTTGAGAGAATCTTGCTATTCATATTCCATAAAATACTTCAAGTTACCTAAGTATTTGATGATAAATTTGGCATTTGAAACATGTTTAAACTTTGAAATATCGTCCATGTTGTTACATGCCAGCATTAAGTCATCAACATAAACTAACACATCAATTAAACAAGTAGTGGTATTTTTTGTGAATAGAGAATAATCAGATTTAGATTGAGTGTAGCCTAAGTTAATTAGAGTAGTATTGATTTATTGGTTCCATTGTCTGTTGTTTTGTTTTCAGCCATAGATGAATTAGTTAAATTTACAAATTAAGTTTTTACTTTAGACTTTTAAACTATGGGGATTCTCATTTACACTTCTTCATCTAAGTTACCATGTAAGAAGGTTATGTTTATGTCTAATTGGTGAAGGTGCCTTTTAAGATGAAATTTTATCTCCACATTCTTTATGACCAACTGATTATGGGTTTAATTTTATCCCAAAATCCCCTACAACAAAACCGCCCCTACTTTCTGACATCAATATTTTTCCTTCTCCATTATCCCATCACCTACTGCCTTTTCACCTATGATATCCTCAAGAAAACATCCAACCTATGAGCTTTCACCTACTTCTAGCATAGAGCTTTCTTCCGCCCCTTCCTCGCCGGAACATTCACTTGAGTTCTCCATCAATTAGGAGTCTGAATCTGAAGACAAACTGACTACTTTCTTTTTTGAAGAGGAAGACATCACTATCCTCAATGGTCCTTGAGAGTCTTCTACAATATTAACATTGTAACTCACTTCAATGACCTACACATTCATGGTTTTATGTAGAACACCATTAAATCTTGTGCGAATGAGAATCCTAGCCATAACAAATTTCGAATGCTTTCTTTTTTCCTCTTCTGAGCAGAGGTATGTTCCAAAATTGGAATCAAGAACATCGAAAAACTCAGGGCACTATGTGTGACAAGGAATTCCATAACACCTTAACCAAATTGCTCTTTCTCTATCCACTATATCCTGACTCCATTTCCTTACTTACTTGAGACATTGACCCAACCAATATTTTGCTTAATGTACTAGATATTCCACATCACGGTCCTCCTATTCTTCTAACAAACAAAATATTTGCACCTAAAGGATATACCCTAATTGAGAAATAACCTCATACATTAAAGGCTTCCTGAATATTATATGACATGCTTGAGTTCTCCACAAAGCCTACATAAGCTTTTTCAAATCTAGCAAGTGATTCCTCTGCCACCACAAACGTTACTGGCTAGAGATTAACTCCTTCATCCTTCTACTTTCCGAACTTTGGTCTGACATAACTTGCTCCTACTCCTTGGGAAAAATAAATAAATTCCCTAATTGATTTTCCTCTTCCCTTCTTGACTTGATTTAAACCTTCTATAAACTGATTCTGCTTCTTTTCATATTGACTTCCCCACTCTTGTTTGTTTTGCATAATGACCCCCCTCCCCCCCCCCCCCGATATTTTTTCTCTTGAGTCTTGGGAGGTTTGTATAAATCTTTTCCTCCCACTGAAAATGTTTTCAAGTTTAGTTGTCAATATCCCCTTCTCCTTGACGTTGAAAAATCTCACAAACATGTATCTTCTTCCTCTAGAATCTCTCTTGGATGAGATCATCACATCATCGATATTGCCATAATCCTTAAAGATAAAGTACATATCTCTTGCACTGGAATCATTCGTAAACTCAAAGAAGAAGAATGATTTTTCTACCCTAGATTCCTCCCTATTTCTTGGACCCTTTTACACATCCTATTTTTGTAGTCTCACCGTACTGAAATGCTTCCTTCACTACTATAAAAAGCACATTTAATCTCGATTGGATATGAGGTGTTACCTCAGTTTTAAATCCGAGATAACAAATGGCGTTATAAAAAGTGTGCCACTTTCTCTCTCGGTTTTAGTTTCATCAACGGGTAATGTGTAAAGAGATCATGGGTTTGATCCCCAAGGAGATCCTTTTTGGAGTTTTTAAATGGCGAAAATACCTTACCACTACGTTTTGACATTTAATTGATTGGTAAAACACGATTTATTTTATTATATCTAATGTGAATTGCTTATTTTTCTAAGTTATAACTGAACATATAACTTCTCAAATTGGTTTACAAAATAATTATATGAACAAATATGTTATATTTGAAGAATAACTTACATTAATCAATGATTTTCGAGCATCATGTAACTCGTCATTCATCTCATTTCTTTAATGGTTAGAATCTCTTCAATTTTTCGAGTTCCTTATTCAACACTTTCTTTTCTACTAATTCATTCTTGAAAGCATAAAATTTGATGCTTTGCAAAATGAACAAGTATGGAAGAAATTTGCACGAGAACTGGAAGTATTGGAGAAATTTTAACCATAAAAGAACATGAGATGAATGATGGGTTACAAAATGTTAGAAAAACATTAATTAGTGTAAGACGTGTTTCAAATACAACATAATTTTTTATATTATTATTTCCAAAATCAATTTAATATATTATATGTTCAAAGCAGGGTTAGTGAAACAAACAATCGACATTAAATATAATAAACTCAACTGTATTTTCTGCCACTATAAAGTCCTCTTAACATGTTCGACGAAATAAGATAAGAGCTGCACAAAGAATCAGAAAAACATAATCTCAATATATATCTCAAACTAAAACTCAATAACAAGAACTAAACTACAACATTTAGTTTTTCATAAATAAATTTAAGAAGTAAAACAACTAAACAACAACAATAACATGAACAACTCAAAAACAACAACTAACATTAAACAACAACCCAAAAAAATAATCTCTCAACAAAACTACAATAACATCAACAATAAACATATAACATCAATCTCAGTTTAAATAACAACAACAAGATTAAACCTCTAGGATTTCGGGTCTCAACAATAACAACAACAAACAACGACCAAAATGTGAAGAAGAAGTGAAAGAAATGATTTTCGTGTGTCATTTTAGCAAGTATCGAACGAGAGTCATAAACACACACCACCTTTGTATTGAGGATGATATGTATTTAGGGCTCTTGTTGTTTAGGGTTCTTCGTTAGGATTCAGTGTGTGTTATTTTTAGGCAAGTGAAACTGAAAACTAAAAGCTAAGCGATATCGGTATATATATATATATATATATATATATATATATATATATATATATTTATATATATATTAGAGAAACAATTTCACCTAGTTTGAAAATCATAACCGAGGTGAAAAATGATTTATTTTTGGATTAAAAATAAAATATGCAGGAATGTGTCATTTTTAATGAAATAAAAACAGAAACTAAAGCTGTTGTGATTCGAAGCATGTACTTTGAATTAGTTTATCCCTCGATTTTCAACTAAAACCGACAGAATAGATTGTATATTTTTAAAAGAAAAAAACAATGGCACGTCCATAACTTATACCTCAGCTTTTCGCTACGTTAGGTGAAATCATTGTCTTAAAATGTATTTTTTTTTTTTTTAGTAGTGCTTCAATCTACTCTTTGCTAGTCCATTAATCTGACTTGTTGATGATGGTTGATGAATCTAAAAATCCTAGAGATAAGTTAGACTTTCTCTCTCATTTTAGTTAGTAATTCTTAGAATGTGAGAGAAAGTTGTTATTGGAACTATGCAGCTTATTATCATCTTTTTATTACATGAATGAACAATTACTTATATAGCAAACAATTACATTCATAGCTAACAACCTCATAACAAATTCCTAGTTAGTTAATCTCTTGGCCAATTATATTCTAAGAGTAATTAGAAGTAATATATTAATGGATGATAGATAAGTGTAGGTTTGGAAAGAAAAGTGGATCAATTGCTCCTTATGTGTTTTCATATTTTAAGATTGTTTTGTTTTAACAATATCAAAAAGATATTTTGTATTATATATTACCAAACGATTATATTTCATTAATTAATTATTTGTACACTTAACTCTTCACATATATATTCTTGCAATAATTTTTAGTGGAGACAATATTCATATGTCGGTTTTACCCGTATTTTAATATAGGACGGGTCAAGATTTTAGGCTCCCATCATTTATTGTGGCAACCTCGTTCCGCCCAGTTTTTTAAGTAGGTTTTTGCGGACACGGAAATTAACATAAATTTTTATATTTTTAGACTTAAAAAGTGTAGTGTTCGCGGACTTAGCCCGCTCCGCTCTCACTTTTTGTGGGACGGGACAAGGTTTTAGATCCGCACCCTTAACTATATCCGTCCGTCCGTCTATTTTTTATGAACTTTTACACAACGGGACAGACATGCCGATTTGTCACCCCTATTTTTAGAGCACTACTAATAGTAAACTCATTTAAAAAAGTTAAAGTGTACAACAAAATATTCATTGTATTTGCACAAACATTTTTTTTACTGTAAATAAATCTTTTGTTAATTTTGATTTGACTCTAAATTATTAGTATAATCTTATATAAATGTTTGTTTATGAGAAGTTACTAACATTTTTTTTGTGACAGTAATATTTTAATTCACTAAAGGGTTAATACATATTTTCACCTCTGTCATATGGGGTTGGTTTGAAAATTCTCCCTGCCAAAAAGAAAGTTTCAAGAATTCCCCTAACAATTGAAGATTCTCTCGTTTTAATCCTTGTAAAAAATTTATTTTTAAAACCAACCTTGCCACTTGAAGGACTTTATCATTTTTAACCCTGTAAATTATTTTTTTTAGTAAAACCAACCTTACCCGTCATATTCTATAGAGTTTAAAATGACTGAATCTTCAAATGGCAAGGTTGGTTTTTAAAGCAAAACTTTTACAAGGTTTAAAACGAGAGAGTCTTCAAATGTTAGGGGAATTCTTGCAACTTTCTTTTTGACAGGAAGATTTTTCAAACCAACCCCATATGACAGGGGTGAAAATAGATATTAACCTACACTAAATTATAAGCTGCCTCTTCATTAATTTTATCAAACGATAGGTGTTTGTACAGCACTAATGGTTAGCATGTTACAACCGGCCTTCATTTCTTCAAGTTATATATTAATTATATCTTAATTTTTCTATTATTTAGAAAATTATTAACTAGCACTCAATAATAGAAAAATTAGAATGTCGTACAATTCGTATTTGGAGCCTGTCGAGCCATATAGCAACAGTCGTTTACACACAATCCTCCAGCCGCCTGGAGAACCAATAACAAACTCCCATTGGAAATAGTCTTAGTGCAGGGCAGCTGTATCCAATAAGAAAGTGCATTCATCTCTAGTCATATGGACATTAGCCACCAACATTATCTTAATTTGAGAAAATCTGTATTTGAGTCCCTTAAACCAGAACTTGAGTTTGAATTAAATTTGTGAATAAAAATATGAGAATATTTGTTTTATTTTAAAAAATAATAATTTTGACATTATATAACATAAATATATATTATTAGATCAAAACATATTCAAAATTACAGTTTTTTTTCAAAAATTTGTATCTCAAAAATAATTTTTATAAAAAACTATTTAAGATAGCTTCAAAACTAAATAATTTTAAAAAAATTTTAATATACAAAAATTCAATAAAATAATAAAATATCTAAAATAATATTTTTAAGGGTTAATACCATTTTACCCCCCTGCCATATAGGTCATTTCTGGTTTATCCTCTGTAAATTTTTTTTTTTGAAAAACAACCTTGCCATTTCAAAAAACTAACTATTTAGCCCCTAAAGTCAAAATCCGCAGGAAAATCCGAAAGAAAATCTGCAGGAAACCTGCGGATTTTGACTTTATGGGCTAAAAAATTTGTTTTTTGAAATGGCAAGGTTGTTTTTCAAAAAAATTTTTTTACAGGGGATAAACCAGAAATGACCTATATGGCAGGGGGTAAAATGGTAATAACCCTATTTTTAAATAAATATTGTAATTAAATTTTTATTTAAACCTTTTATGAAAATATTTTTTAAAATTTTATTTAAAAAAATATGTTACATATATCATAAAGAAGGCAAACTTTAGTTTTTTACAAAGATTAATATCATAAAACTTCTTTATATATATATATATATATATATATATATATATATATATATATATATATATATATATATATATATATATATATATATATATATATATGTGTGTAATTTTATACAAGCAGGACCGATCCAATCAATGTAGAAGTGCCGTTTTAATTTTAAAAGTGGACCTAAATTTAAAAAATAAGTGTAATAATTAAAATTAAAAAAACACATAAAAAATACAATTATGTATTAATCAATAATAAATTTAATTAAAGTTATTGAGTTTAGATCTATCTCAAATTTTGTATGTATTGAGTTTTTATCATAGCATTTTTCTGATTTATTGAGTTTTTATTATAATATTTTATTTATTTCGATTAATATTTATGAAAAAAATAGGTCCTTTCAAAATTTGGAACCTCATATACTTACACAGAGTCGGCCCTGAATACAAGTTGAGTTCTACAAGTTCATCAAAGTTAGGATAGACTTCAAAATTTAAAAACTATTTATATAAATATTTATAGATCATTCACTAAAGAGATATTTACATTCGCAACCGGAATTAAATTCACAGCTTTTTGGTGCGTTAGAGTCAATTCTTTATCAACCAAATCAGTCTATTTAACGGAAAATACTTAAATGGACACAGCTATAACACCTGGATTTACACACAACCAATCACATTTTTTTATTAATTAAATAATAAAATTAAAATTGTCTCTCTCCTCCATTATCACAACCACCCTCCATGTTGGCAATTAAAAACGAAATTAAATTTTAAATAAATTTAAATTCTCTCTCTTCTTATTAGTTGTTCCTAAATATATGAATTTAGGTTCGTGTTCATGCAAGAATTGCTCCTATTTAACATCATAAAAGTTATTCGTTATTTCACTCCAATAACATAATTATTATATAACATAAAGATATAAACATTGGCCAGTTGGGCGACTTTGGAGTTGCTAACAAGCTTTGACAAATTTTTTGAATTTAAAAATTTGGATTCATCACACGTAAGTCTCCTATACTTAATAATTTATATAGTTGACATTCTTATAAGCTAAGTTTTGCAAGATGTTAGGTAAGGACGACATGAATCCATGCATGAGATTAAATGTTACTGAAAACAGAATGAATATTATTAATATATAATAATATTTGAAGAGGTGTAACACGAGTTACTTGCAAAAAGGTCTATTATTTAAATTCATTACGGTTAAATTATATTTACATAAATTTTATAAAATCTTTGTTAATAATAAAACATGATTGAATAGATTCGCTAATTGTTTTTCATTATTCAATCTACACAATTATCTTAAAAAATTTAGACCACTATGATTATGATCTGACTCATATTTGAAGGTGATTATCCAATAAGCATTTAAAAAAAAAATTGGTTTGAGCAATGACTTTAAAAGCTTAAACTATTAATTAAGGAAGCAAATACAAGTTTTATAATAATTATCAGAAACCAAGTCTCCGGGCTATATATTGAAAAATGTCCAACACACACTGAATAAAAAAAAAAATTAAGATGAAAAGCATGCAAAATACATTAATAAAAAGAATGGTGTGCTACAACAATGTGTTATGTGTGTATTTTCTTTTCATGATAAGTACAACAACAAACACCTAAAGTACTTTGCCACTTTTCTTCATAATATATAAATTTTTGCTAAAATGATAAATTATTTTATTTAAAAAAATTGAACTATTTCCTTGCTATAATATTTTAAGAATGTCAATTCAATCTGCCAGATCAGAATGATGAAATTGAGCCCTAGTTAGGTTGCACTCTCATAAGTACGTGTGAATCATATGGTTGTATTATTAAAGATGATACATATCTACAATGATTCAATTCCCGGTGGCATTCAAATGTTAAATCAGAAAATTAAATTAGAATTGCAATCATTAAAAGATATTTATCGAAAATGTGCACATTTTTTTGAATGAATGATTTGAATCAGCTTATAATTAAAAATAATAATTTTTTAAGAGTGACGAAATGGATTAGGGAACATGGAGATTTAATTTCTGCATCTTCTTTGGTTGTTGTTTATTGATTAGGCTTGCTAGGATTTGATCTGATGTCTATAGTTTTATTTTAGTTTTTGAAATATTAGTTTTTTTATTAAAAAAAATTGATATCCATTAGTATGTTATGGAACCAGATAGGTGCAGTCAAGTAGTGAAACCAATTATTAGTGTAATGAAGCAAGCTTCAGCTACGGTGAAGAGTGAGGATTTGCAATATTATTGTTTCAACATACAAATTCGTTATTTAGTAAAACGTAAACGGTAATATAAGAAAATTAATAGTTGTGAAAAAATCTATAATATTTTTATTTGATTTTTGGCCACTACATTAAAATTGTATTTATTTGGTTTTTATACAGTAGAGTTTTTAATTTTATTATTAAAATAATACAATCTCTCATATTTTATGAAACTTATCAAATCTCTCTCAATTCTCTATTTTTTTTCTCTTTCACCATTTTATTACTTCTTTCTTCCACAATTTTCTTTTCTCTTCATTTCTGTATTTTTCAAAATGTTGAATATCAAATGTTTCTTTCAATTTTCAAAATTTAGTTAAAATACTTCTTACCAAATATTTTTGTAGATGATACCTAAACCAAATTAAAATTTGTACACGAGAAAATATCCATTATTGATCTATACATTTTTATATACGAAAAATGGTATTTATGATCCAAATATTTTTCATTCAAAAATGATATACGAAAAAAAACTACTATTTATCTAAATAAATATTATTTATGATCCAAATATTTTTTATTCAAAAATGGCATAGGCAAAAAAATTTATTATTGATCTAAAGATTTTTATATAAGAAAATTTAATATTGATCCAAATATTTTTGTAAATGATATCTAAACAAAAATAATATTTGTATACGGAAAAAAATCTATTATTTACGAAAAATGGTATTTATGATACAAATATTTTTTATTAAAAAATGGTATACGGGAAAAAATATACAATTGATCTAAATATTTTTACATACGAAATTTACTATTGATCCACATATTTTTGTAAATGATACCTAAACAAAAATGAAGTTTGTATACGGGAAAATATCTATTATAAATTTATATATTTTATATACGAAAAATGTTATTTATGATCCAAATATTTTTTATTCAAAAATGGCATAGGCCAAAAAATTTATTATTGATCTAAATAATTTTAGACACGAAAATTTAATATTGATTCAAATATTTTTGTAAATAATACCTAAACAAAAATAATATTTGTATACGGAAAAAATCTATTATTTACGAAAAATAGTATTTATGATACAAATAATTTTTATTCAAAAATGGTATACGGGAAAAAATCTACTATTGATCTAAATATTTTTATATACGAAATTTACTATTGATCCAAATATTTTTGTAAATGATACCTAAACAAAAATGAAGTCTGTATAAGGGAAAAAAATCTATTATTGATCTAAATATTTTTATATACGAGAAATGATATTTATGATCAAAGATTTTTATCCAAAAATGGTATACGGGAAAAAATTTATTATTGATATAAATATTTTTATATACGAAATAATCAATTATTTATCTAAATTTTTATTCTTTTTTAACTTTCTATTTAAAATAAATAATGTAACAAAAGCGCGTAACAAACCAAAATTCGTGCGTATGTACGGGTTTGTTACTAGTATGAGAATAAATTACGACTAAAATATATCTTAAATCTTGAGTGGAATTTTTTTTGGTTTTTTCTTTACCTACCTCCCTATGGGGGTCACCCCCAGCGAAAACTCCACTTTACCCTGCTTCGGAAATGCATTTCCGAAATATTTTTTTTTCTAATTTTTTCCATATTTCGGAAGTGCACTTCTGAAAAAATCCAAAAAATTGGGATTTTGATTAATTCGGAGATGCATTTCCGAAAAAACAAAAAAAAAATTAAAAATCCCAAAAATGAAAAATTTTGGGATATTAATTAATTCACATATCATAAATTTGATATAATTTATGAGTAATAAATAATAATAATTATATATTTTGATATAATTTATGAGTTATGAATAATAATTATTATATATTTCTATTCTGATTCATATTTTAAAATTTAAAATAATTTTAATTAAAAAATTAAAATAATTTCATCTACAAAATGAGTTATAATTTTTTATTTATATATTTATAATAATTATTATATATTTATATATTTACAAAAAAATTTAAAAAAATGAGTGTTTTAATTTATATATTTATATAATAATAATTATTATTATATATTTATAAAAATTATTATATATTTATATATTTGTATAATAATTATTATATATTAATTATAAATATATTTATATATTTATATAATAATTATAAAAATTAAAAAAATGAGTGTTTTAATTTATAATAATTATTATATATTTATATATTTATATAATAATTATTATATATTTATATATTATATATGGTGAATTCTTATTTACCCAACTCAAAAGTTGGGTAAAGTTACCTTCAATGTAAAATGTCTTGGGAATAACAAATAATTGTATTATTTTATAATTAATTAAATGTGTTAAAATTAAATAGAATCTTGTGATTGGTTGAAGGTAGCCTACCCAACTTTTTGTGATGGGTAGAGAAGTTGTCCCCATTATATATTTATATATTTCACTTACAAAATTAATAATTTTTTTTTGGAAGAATAAGAAATTATATATATAATTCCAAAAAACAGTTATATACAAAGCGGCCCATAGGGTCCAGCTCAAAAACTATCTATACCCTAACCAACTCAAAGAAGAAAAGGAGCTATCTTTCCTCTAAGCTTTGGTTTATTCCATATTCTTTGCACTATTCTATCTATAATATCTTTAGCAATTCTTCTATGCCTATTCCTATCTTTATCATCATCCTTAAACACCAAACTATTCCTATACAGCCAGCAAGCATGAACAGTTTCAGCCAAGGCAGTCTTGAGAAGGATCGATTTCCACCCCTTGTGATTGCACCTATGTTCATCCACTTCAGCTCATATTCCCATCCACCTGTACCATGATCTACCTGCATCCAAGTCAAAACCTCTTGCCATATACTCTTGGTCCTATCACACAGAAAAAAAAAGGTGATTCAAGTCCTCATTTCCAGTACACATCACACAATTATTATTATCAAGTATACCAAATTTCATAAGCCTAGTTTTTGTGGCAATTCGACCAAGACACGCCATCCACAAAG
Source organism: Vicia villosa (assembly GCF_029867415.1). Taxonomy (NCBI): domain Eukaryota; kingdom Viridiplantae; phylum Streptophyta; class Magnoliopsida; order Fabales; family Fabaceae; genus Vicia; species Vicia villosa. The sequence goes on from NW_026706279.1 coordinate 217,364, forward strand.
TGAAGATTGCCCTAGGTCTAGCAGCATTGTCAAAAAACAGTCTCTTCCAAGGCACATCCTGGCTATTGTTGAGAAACTTTCTGTAAATGATCTTCTTGCAAAACTTGTTCTCAGTCAGCATTCTATGCCACTCATCCATATGGCTAATATCATCCCTTTGGTTCAGAATTGCTCTTAACATCCAAGAGCAGCTGGACTTGATCTGGACCTCCATTACATTGTCACCTTTTATGTAGTATGTATGGACCCACCTGATCCACAAGCTATCTCTTTCTCTGCATAGGTCCCAAAGCAGTTTACTCATGCATGCTTTGTTCCATCTTCTTAAATCAATGATATTTAAACCACCAAGGTTCTTAGGCTCACATAATTTGCTCCAAGCTACAGGGGCTCTCCTGGAGTAATCACTTTTACCATACCACAAAAAATTCCTACACATGCTCTCAACTCTCTGAATGACGCCTTTTGGTATAGGAACACACTGAAGCCAATAACTTGCTGTGCTAAAGAGGACACTTTTAATCAACTAAACCCTTCCAACATAGCTCAGCATCTGAGCAGACCAATGATTGATTTTCCTACCAATCTTTTCAGCCAGTTGAGCACACTGCCTGCTAGACAATCTCTTGCTTTCTAAAGGGATCCCAAGGTACTGAACAGGTAGTTTTCCAGCTCCAAAACCAGTAATCTATGCCAGTCTTTTACCTTGAGCATTGTCCATGCCATTGCAAAACAACTTGCACTTTGCAGGATTAACTACTAGACCAGTAGCCTTAGAAAATTGCTGGAACTTCTCCATAAGGCTCTGCACAGAATTAGCATCACCCTTGGTGAATAACAATAAGTCATCTGCAAAGATCATGTCAATCAGTCCAATCCTTTTGCATTTACTATGAAACCTGAAAGTATCAGAATGATGAAGCTCATCAAGAAGCCTATGTAAGTATTCCATAATAACAACAAATAAGAGGGGAGAAATGGGGTCTCCCTGTCTTAAACCCTTCTTAGCTTGCATCCTTCTAGAAAGAGTACCATTTATATTGAATTGGTAACTCACAGTGGTGACTGCCAACATAGCCCAATTGATGAATCTCCTAGGGAATCCCATCTCAGCCATTATAGTTTTCAGAGCTCCCCAGTCGACAGAATCATAGGCCTTTTGAATGTCCATTTGTAGCATACACCTAGGCATACCTCCTTTCCTACCATACCCCTTCACCAATTCGTAAGCCAGCAAAATGTGATCATGTATATCTTGACCTGGAACAAAACCAGCATGGTTCCTACTGATAATCTTGGGCAGGATAGCACTCAGTCTCCTAGCCATAATTTTTGCTATAATCTTGTACACAGTTGTGCAACAAGCAATGGGTCTATATTCTTTTATGGTTTTTGCTGCAGCAGTCTTGGGGATCAGTGTAATGAGGGTTTGATTCCACCTACTATCCAATTCCCCTTTATCAAAGAAGTCTCTAATAACCTGTGTAACATCATCTTTCACAATGCTCCAAGAGGTCTTAAAAAATTTAGAGTTATAGCCATCTACCCCTGGTGCCTTGATGTCTCCAATACTATTTAAAGCTCTAACAATTTCATCATCAGTAACCTCCTTAATCAAGTCAAGTCTGCAGCTATTAGACAGTTGTTTACCTTTTCTCAGTACCTGAATGTCCACAGCATCCAGCTTATTGTGAGCAGTACCCAGCAATTTCCTATAGAATTGAATGACTTCCTCAGTTATATCATTATGAGCAGTGATAGTTCTCCCATCCTCAGTATGCAAGCTATGAATCCTCATATTGCTTTGTTTGCTTTTCAAAGTTGCATGGAAATAAGCATTGTTCTCATCTCCAAGCCTTATCCAGTTGATCTTGGCTCTTTGTCTCATAATTTGCTCTTCTATGGCCAGCAGATCCAAGAGATTATCAATTCTTTGTTTCTCCTCCTTAGTCAACTCTTTGTTCCCTTTATTTCTCACAATGTGCTTTTGAATATCATCTAGCTCCCTCCTAGCTTTATCAATTTGCATACTGATTCCTTTGAAAGGTTTACTCAAAAATCTGATAGTAGGTTGCAGCCTCTTTAGCTTATCCCAAAGCTTGACTTGAGAGGACCCTCTACCTCTTCTATTCTAATTTCTTTCAACTTGTTCCCTGTAATCATGAACATCAGTTACCTTATTGAGAAACTTAAACATGCTCTTAATTCTACTAATCTGCTCACTCTTTTTGAGGCATAACAGTGCATGGTCAGAAATACTAGGCTCCAAAACATGAAGTTCCCAGTGTAATCTTGTTTACGGTGATTTCCGGTAAACAACCGCTAGTCTTCCAAACTATAATAAATATGATTTGGTTACTTGCAGGATCGACTAGATTGATCCTAGGACACATAGTCAAGAAGATTGTTATCAATGTTCATTTGAATCACATTCGCAATTTGTCCTCTTCGATGAGTATTGTTCGATTCAAGAATCTTGGTAATTGCTTCGTTATATGTAATTATAACTTCAACAAGAAAAATAAATAACATAACATATGAAACTTAAAAATTGTTAAAACATAAAGAATCTTAAACTGCAGAAACGTTAAGGACTTTTAAAAGTAAATGATCATGAAAGTAAATTCGAAAGTAAAATAAGGATACAGGAATGTAAATGACAAGAAATAAATGGAATGCAGTAACTCAGAAATGTATTCGAAAATGAAATACAATACACATGTATTAAAATGGTGGTGTCATACGTACATTTTCTCAGCGAACTCTTTCTCGTAACACTTGATACTTGAGTAAATATGTGAGTGATTTGTACAAAATGAACACACGGAATCCTAACATAAAGACCCCTATTTATACTAGTTTCGACCTTAACGGTCCTACACTAATCTGCTGCCACGTTTCTCATCAGAACTTCCAGCGAAGCCATCTGTATTTGGACAGTTACGATACTGTCTTCGAATTTCAAATCTTCCCGCCTGAGTCCGTCTTCGACGCGTGGCAGTGTAAAAACACTATGAAAACACGCTAAGTAGTAACACTTAAATATATACTTTATAATTTTTGTCTAAGTCCCGAAGACATATGCTTTCATTAGTCTTTCAGTGTTCACTATCTTCAACGAACTTAGAAGTCTGTATCTTCGAGGCATGACCATCAGTAGCCATTCTTTCACTTTTTAAGGGATGGCCATCAGTAACCATCTTTCCTTCGATTCTCAACTCCTTCGAAGGACAAACAATATAAAACGAAATCTTCAGCTAACAAATTGCCCCCAATAAATGCCTGTTTCGAGAATCAACAGAAATAGGCGTTTCTTGTCATTATAAGATTTCGTTTTTATGATCTTTGAAAGTTCCAAGACTGCTGACTAACGTCATAATCACTGATAACACTGTTTCCGAAACGTCTTGTCATTTTCAAAGATGTCTTCTCATGACTTACATTCCCACGTTTTAACCTTACTTACTGATCATTATTCCTGTATACTAGGAGTAAGGCTAACTTATTCACCCGCCGTTGAATTAAATCACCAACCGCCATGTGTCTCTCGGGTTTTACCCAAAAGATTTAAAAGGGTTTCCGTTAAACCTTTAAATATTTGACCTTGTGCCTTTATACCGCCTTCCATTCATCTTCTACACCGAGAAAACTAAGAATATCTTCACTCTTTCTAAAATCTTGCTCTCTTTAGCAAAAACTCTTCCATGGCTTCATCTTCAAATGTTCTTCAACCCGCTGTGAAGCTCCAATCAACAACACGTTCTGGGGAACGAGAGTTCGTTCCAAACCCTAATACTGAAGAAATACGCGCAATCTACGCTTCCCAGGTAATCATACCTTTTGATCTTTCTGGAAAAACTCTTGCTTTTATGGGTCCGTTACCGAGTGAAAATATCCAATCCGTGAATAAGTTTTTCCCTGCTTACTATAAAACTAGACCAATAGTTAGCAAAGTTAGGATAGATGAAGACGGTCGTTCTCCTTTAGGCAAATCTACTAATGTAGAGAAAACTTCAACCGCAACCCCTTTAGCTTTAGCCAAAATTAGGTTAAACTATATGACCAATTGTGGACCTCCGATTTTTTTTTAATACCGGGCCATACCTCTGATCTGTAGAGATACGTGAACTGACTCTTTTTTGTCGCTTAATGCTTTCGCATTTTTTTGAAAATTCACAGAGTCGCCACCGACCTTTTATTTTATCCAATTAAGGAAAGGTTTATAAAAGAAACAGAAAAAAGACCTTTGAGAAATTCTGGGTAAGGGGGTAGGTTATACAAAGGGAAGGTGTTAGCACCCTTTGTATCCATGGTTATCCATGGGCTCTTAAGTTTGCTTATCTCACTTGTTTTTCGATGACTTTTCAATTGCTCTGAAATTGCTCATATGTGGTTTCAAATACTTTTGTAATTTGAATTTTGTAATGATCCGTGTGTGGATGTGTACAAAATGCTTGTTTATCTTTCGAAAGATGTTTTGAAAAGAACGTTAACTTTGTAATAACCCGTGTTTGGATGTATACAAAGTATTGTCTTTTGGAAGTTTTGTTTTGAAAAACAACAGTGTATGAGAATTTTGTTTGTTTTGATTTGAGCAAGCAAACTAGGAGGTCTACCCTGAGTTATAAGGTCTTTATCCTATTTCCTTTAAAAATCTATCCTTTCACCGGATATAAAAGCAAGGTTCGATTTTGTACTCGAAACAGTAGAATTTGACTTTGATTTTGAAAGAATGAAAAGGATTACCTGAAGAGGTGCAAGTGTGATTGTGATTGGATTCAGATATTTATCTTTGAAGTTAGTGATCTAACGGTTCAATTTTATCTTTGACATACACGCAGTTTATATGTGCTGGAAATTAAAATGCGGAAATGTAAAGTGCGGAAAGTAAATCTACGCTATTACATCGATTTTGCGGGAAATGTAAACTAGCCTATTTACATGAATTTGACATCCTATACATTTATCTAGGAATTTTAAATTGCAAGAAAATAAAAGGCATGTTTTTGGATTTTTATGATAGATTTTAATTATAATTAATGCATACTTAATTAAATTAAAATGAAGAAAAAGATGAAAATTGATTTAAACCTAGAAATTAAGCTTAAAACATGTACAAAATATTTGTTAATTAATTTTAAAACAAAACTAATTTTTTTGGAATTTTTGAAATTGATTTGAAATTGATTTAAGTTAATTAAAACATAATTATGCAAATAATTATACAAATAATTAAAACTTAAAAAGAAAATTATTCAAAATATGTACAAAATTAGTTTATAATATATAAACAATATTTAACACAAAGAACAATTTTTTTTATGATTTTTTTGATTGGTTAGAATAATTAAAAAGCAAATATATAAATATATACTAATTAATTATGCAAAAATATTAAAATTTTGAAGAAAATAAAATATTTTTATTTCATAAAATAGTATATTATTTTAGAAGTATAAAAATATTTTTTGTGTTTTTTTTGGATTTTTAAAACTATTTTTAATTAATTTAACAAAGAAATTAAAATAAAAATAGGAAATAAAATAGAAATAAAGGATACTGATCCTGTGTGGTTGGATTGAGAGTCCATGATAAGGATGGTTTGATCTGGCACGTTGGATTATTCATTAAATGAGATCAGGTGGTCCAGATGGTGAGGCACGTGGTAAAGGCTACACCTGCAAAGCACAGAATCAGAGGACAATTTAAAAAAAACGCGCGCGTCTGAACCAATGAGGTGGGGACACCTCATCATCTTCAACCTCTCGCCAGGACCTTTTACAGCGTTTTTATGAAAAAAGCGCTATAGTAAGTGAACCTCAAACCTGCAAAATAGCGAATAGGGGTAAACATGCAAAGAAAATTGGCGCGATAGTTCCATTCGTTTCGTCTTGTTCATGCGAATCTAATGGTGCTAATTAGAACTTCTAATTTTGCCTAATTTGGAAAGCCCTAAATTTGAAGCTATGAACCCTAAAATGGTAGTTTCGTTTATACGTGTCCAAACTTCAATTAAGTTTCCAGAAATGATCTACACCTCAAACCAAACTCAATAGTATGTCTACATCTTGTTAAACATGTGTGAATAACCAGATACGAATTGATTTTAGTTTGAACAAATTTTGACCTGTGTAGCTCGATTCAGTGAGCTTCAAGGCTTGTAATTGATTGAGATAGTTTCAGTGATGTTTAAGGAAGGTATATGAATGCTTAGTTTGTATTGAAATGGACTGAAATTACAAATTCGAATTTGAGTTTTTCTTTGAATTTTTTGAAGTGATTACAAGTGTTATATGCTATGCTATGCTTCTGGTCTTGTCTCTCTCTTGTTACTGAAGTGAGATAGCTTATTTATAAGCATTAGAGTGCTTAGAAACTAAGCCAAGAGCATTGATGAGTTTTTTGGAATCTTGACTTTTTCAACATTGGTAGCTTTGTCTTTAAGCCACCATGGCTTGATTTTCCTCTTCTCCTCTGCTGTACTTTGCTTTGGGACAGAGTTGAATGAGTCACATTGATGAGTCATGCTTGGAATGCAAGCTATCATTTATCCATGCATTTCTTTTTTTAATTTAATCTTAAAATAAGAAAAAATCAAACAAACATGGATGAAAAATGTTATGGGCTTAGTCTTGGTCGTGGGAGGCCCATATCATTATGGAAATGATGTTTGAATGCTGAAAACTTGGCCCCATTTGGAAAAAATACATTTTTGAGCAATGTTGATTTCATGCATTTTCCCAAAATTTAGCCAACTTCAACAAGGTGTAAATCCTTCAATTTTTGTCATATGAAGGAGATCTTGCACTTTTTGGAAACCTCAAAGAGTCCTCTAACCAATGGCTTTGGTCTCATGTCAAAATGATTTTTGAAGCTCCTTGTGTGTCCTTTTGAAAAAAGTGTCTTTTTGTTGACTTTGAAAATGACCTGTAATGTCTTTGATCATATTTTTCAAATGGTGAATCCAATGACCATGGGATCAATGGCATTTGAAAGATAATTGAATTTCCTTCAAAACAAGCTTTGGTTTGAATTTTTTGGATGAAGGATGAGAGAGTTATGATCAGTCAAAGTTGAGTTGACTTTTCAGGCAAAAACCCTAATTTTGAATCTTAGGGTTTTGTTGATTTTTGATCTTTCCTTGATGAATTATGATCATCCAATGATCAAATGATGAATCCTTTGACAAAATATGGACTTTGACAAAAAATTTCATTTTTGACTGTCTGTTGACTTTTTTGGTCAACTGGGTCGTCTGTTGACTGTTTGAGCTGCTGACGGTGCGTCTGAGTGAATTGAAGTTTGAAAATTTGTATGATGGTACTTTGAGATATATGGATGTGTATGAAATCCATTTGAGCTCTCAAAAACTTGTTGCTCCTGTAAAAACAAGAAAAACCCTGATTAGGGACTGTTTGTGTAGGAGACAGTTAAGCGTACCTGATTTTTGTGCAGTGCTGAGTTTCTGCTAATCGCGTGATATTCAGAAGACTTCTAACACAAAAATCTTGGAAATTTGAATTGTGAAAGATTGATTTGATTGATGGTACAAAACACTGAGAATTGTACTGCCAGCAGTTTGGCTGTCAACTGACTGTTCAGGTATTGATGTAGCAGTTAGAGTGAAAAATCAACAGTCAAAGTTAATTTTCTTTTTTGTTGTTTTTTGTTTTTGTTTTATGTGAGAAATGAAAGTTTATTTACATGACTTGTTAGAAAAACACAGACATAATAAATAACTAATATTTACGGTATGCGGGCAAAATTACCGATAATAACCCTGAAAATCATTTAATGCACAGAAATAGGAATATTTGACTGGCAGAAAACACACAAAATATTATCTTAGTAACTAAGCAATATTATGACAAATAGTACAACATTTAATACTGACAGTACAAATATCACATACTATATTGAACAGTACGACGAATAAACGGTACATTTAAGAAATAGGAAATACGGCAAATTTTAAGAATGACGATTAATGACCCATGCTATGAACAATAACATGTAGATGATTGGGAGCATAACCATTGCAGGTCCACACTCCTCAAGACTGTGCAGGCAGAAGAAAGTCATGATCACCGTAGCAATGGTGATGACTGTAAGAAACAGTGTCTCTATCCACTTTGCCATTCTTGTTAGGGAAGAAGAGAAAATAGATATGAGGTAGGAATTTGAAAGATGAGTTAGAATTTGATGTGAGATTTTATGAAAAAATGAGAGGTATTTATAGAATGGAAAGAAGGAAAGAGACGTTGGGGAATGATGTGATTCCGTACAAAAGGAAAATTTGAGTGGAAGTAAGATTTGAAAGAAAGTGTATGATAGTGTTGGGAAAAGAGAGATTTGATTTTTGAAAAAGAGATTTGAAAAGATTTTTGAAAATAATGGAATATAGTACAAAAATTAGTGGGAAACAAAAGATAATAATAATCTACTTGTTACCAGTACAGTCTGAGTTTCCTGATTCTGCGCCTGCAAAAAGATTTAACTCTGTACCAATTGTGTCAGTACTATTTATCTGTAAATAAATAAATAGCATGTGTGAAGTAATAAACAGTATTTGGCGTTTGTGTAAGAATAAATTCAACTGCAAGCCAAATTACTGTATAAGAAAAATTCTAAAAACTAAGTATTTCATATGTCAGGATATTTGTTGAAATAAAAATCCATGATTATATGAGACCCTTAATTTTCAGATTGGAGTTTTCTTGAAAAATATGTGGGCAAATTTTGGGGTATAACAGTTGCCCCTATTCAATCTTCTTAAACCTGAAGAGATTGTCTGAAATCTGAAGGTAGAAGATGATTGAATATTTAGATGCCCTGAAAATTTGCACTTACCTTGATCAGAAGAGATGTTGGAAGTTGCATTTGAATGTCGTCTGCGAAATGTTGTTGGCAGATTGAAACATTACCTGAGATGGGCTTTCAGATGCCACCTGGTAAATGTGTTGATCTTTTGTTCATCAGAATGAATCCATTGATTATATCTTGATGAAGGATTTGAAAGTCTTTGTGCTGACTGTTTCGGAACCGTCCAAGGTTACCGCTTTAAGTCTTGGAAGATGATTGCTACGGAACTTGTCCAAAGTTTTTCCGATTTAGATTTTGGAAGTTGATCATTGTGGAACCGTCTGAGGTATCGCTTTAGATCTGCAATGTTAGATCATTCTGGAACCGTCTGAGGTATCGCTTTAGATCTGTGATGCTAGATCGTTCTTGAACCGTCTGAGGTATCGCTTTAGATCTGTGATGCTAGATCGTTTTGGAACCGTCTGAGGTATCGCTTTAGATCTGTGATACTAGATCGTTTTGGAACCGTCTGAGGTATCGCTTTAGATCTGTGATGCTAGATCGTTTTGGAACCGTCTGAGGTATCGCTTTAGATCTGTGATGCTAGATCGTTTTGGAACCGTCTGAGGTATCGCTTTAGATCTGCAACGTTAGATCGTTCTTGGAATTCAGGTGAACACGGCATGTGATTGAGAACATCTTTGTTGAAGATATCTGCCTACCTGAAAAATCAAGTTAGTGATATGCAATGTTTATGATGCATGTAAATGTGAGATATTCCTGGAGAAATATGCATGTTATGTTGTGCATGAATATGCGCATAAATATGATGTATGAATGTATGATGCATGAATGTATGAATGCATGAATGTATGTGAATGTGTAATGTATGAATGTATGTGAATGTGTAATGTATGAATGTATGTGAATGTGTAATGTATGAATGTATGTGAATGTGTAATGTATGAATGTGATGAATGTCAAGCTTCTAGTTGGAAAAATAAATTCCCGCTAGTCAGCTGGACATGAATGTATTGTGATCGTTGATAATCTTTTGTCTTGCTTGAGTACCCTCGTCTGGGGAATTTCTTTGAGAACCCGGGTATCCCGTTGAAGGATCTTTGACTACTGCTTGGGGAACCAAAGGTAGCTGGAAGTTCTGATGCCCTTTCCAAATGGGAATGAGGAAGATGCATAATCCTCCGATGCACTATCTGACCAAGTCCGGGTGCGGGGATCACACCTTCTGAAGATAGTAATCTGGAACAAACCTGCTGGGGAATAAGACTTCTTTTGAAGAGAAAATCTTTTTGAGGAATTTGCTGAGAAATGCGTTTCTCTTGGTGATTTCCTTCTGATGGAATGATGTCCAGATGATCGGGACATTTCTTGAATGCTATTCCTGTTTTTCCTGGTAAACATCAATCATATTCAAATGCACATGTTCATTCAAAATTATCATTGGGACGCTTACGTATTTAAACAGAAAAAGTGAAAATAGTGATTTTTGAAAGAGCTGCATTGAAAAGAGCCATGATAGGCGGGTTAGCACAGGAAGACAACAATCCTAGAAGTAGGAAACTGTCAGAAAGTTTTGAAAAATATTTATGAAGATAAATAGCTATGTGAAAATGATCCAGTCAAGTTTCAACTCTGCTATTGCCAATCTGTCTTCGAGCATCTCATCCCTCACTTGTTGGAAGAAAGTGATTAGACTGATCGGTGTCTTTGAGGTGTTGAATTTTGATGGTGAGTAGGCAGCTGAACGGAACACAGTTGTATGCTTCATTCCCTAACTTTTGCCTAGGCCGCCCTTTCAGGTTTTCAGCCTACCGGGATAGTATTTGTTTAGTCTCTAATTTTTGCCTGGACCGCCCTTTCGGGTTTTCAATCCACCGAGACGCTCATTTTTTTTTTTTTGCCTAAGTTGCCCTTTCAGGTTTTCAACTTAGCGAGCTGTTTTTTCTTTTTAAGAGAAGTATTTTTTGACTATGTCAGCATTCACAGGGTGTGGGAAATCCTCGCCATCCATGGTGGTAAGCAACATGGCGCCGCCGGAGAATATTTTCTTGATTATGAATGGTCCCTCGTAGGTGGGAGTCCATTTGCCTCTGGGATCACCTTGTGGTAAGATGATGCGTTTGACAACCAAGCCACCAGTTTGGTATGCTTGACTTTTGACTTTTTTGTTGAAGGCTTTGATCATACGCTTTTGGTATAGCTGACCATGACAAATAGCTGCGAGCCTTTTCTCATCAATCAAGTTTATCTGGTCCAACCGTGTTTGAATCCAATCGTCTTCGTCTAGATTGGCTTCTTTCATAATCCTTAGGGAAGGAATCTGAATTTCAATTGGAAGAACTGCCTCCATACCATAGACTAAGGAAAATGGAGTTGCCCCTGTTGAAGTACGCGCAGATGTGCGATAACCATGAAGAGCGAAAGGTAACATCTCATGCCAGTCTTTGTAGGTTACTGTCATTTTTTGTATGATTTTCTTGATGTTCTTGTTGGCAGCTTCCACCGCGCCGTTCATCTTTGGTCGATATGGAGAAGAATTATGATGTTTGATCTTGAACTGTGTGCAAAGTTCAGTAATCATTCTGTTGTTTAGATTTGTGCCATTGTCCGTGATAATCCGTTCAGGGATGCCATACCGACAAATGAGATTGTATTTGATGAACCGGGCCACCACATTTTTGGTGACAGAAGCAAATGAAGCTGCTTCTACCCACTTTGTGAAGTAGTCAATAGCGACCAGGATAAAGCGATGTCCGTTGGAGGCAGTAGGTTTGATTTCTCCAATCATATCAATACCCCACATTGCAAAAGGCCAAGGAGCCGTCAGGACGCTTAATGGAACTGGAGGTACATGTACTTTGTCAGCGTATATCTGGCATTTGTGACATGTTCGGGAGTGATGATGGCAGTCTGTTTCCATGGTAGACCAGTAATAACCTGCTCTCAGGATCTTTTTAGCCATTGTATGTCCACTGGAATGAGTACCGAAGGCACCATTGTGTATTTCTTCCATGATCTGTTCTGCTTCCTTCTTGTTTACACAGCGAAGTAAAGTCGAGTCATGGTTGCGTTTGTATAGGGTTCCATTGCTTAGAAAGAATTTGGCAGCAAATCTCCTTAGGAACTTTCTGTCATTAATGGATGCCCCTTCAGGGTACTCCTGAGTTTCGAGATATCTTTTTACTTCATGGAACCATGGTTTTTCCTCGGTTCCTTCGGTATTGATCTCATTGCAATAGGATGGTTCATCTTGCCTGTAGATGGTGATCATAGGCGCCTCGTTGTCCCACCTGACTTTGAACATGGATGACATGGTAGCTAAAGCATCAGCTAGTTGATTTTCCTCGCGTGGGATGTGTTCGAAAGTGATTTCTTCGAAGTAAAGAATCAAACTCAGCACATATTCTTTGTAAGGAATTAGATTTGGGTGCTTCGTGTCCCATTCCCCTTTGACTTGGTAGATTACCAAGGCCGAGACTCCGTAGACTTCTAGGAATTTGATTCTTAGATCAATTGCAGCTTTGAGACCCAGAATACATGCTTCGTATTCGGCTATATTGTTAGTGCAATTGAAGCATAACCTGGCAGTGAATGGTGTGTGACCTCCTGCGGGGGAAATGATCACAGCTCCGATGCCATTGCCAAGTGCATTAGAAGCTCCGTCAAAAACCATAGTCCACCGGGATCCTGGCTCGGATCCTTCTTCTGGTCCTGGTTGTTTGTAGTCATTGACTAGCATAATGTCTT